>NC_085138.1:42316963-42337384 GCF_035046485.1 Aedes albopictus
GATTCCCCCTGCAGATCTAGACTGATTGTGATTTTTGTGATGATTGCAATCCTACGAGAAATAATAGTACTTACAGTGTTGTGTAAGTAACTGGATGGAATGCAAAGGATGCATATTAATTTAACAAGACAAGTTCAGCAAACCTAAGGCAAAAAGTGCACTTCAATACATAACGCACTTCCACTGATCTAACTCTCGCATCTCCATGTCTGCCCACATCCAAACCACTAGATGTGTGGTGTTCAATTATATGTCATCCAACCTATCCAACAGGTCTCCACTTAACCTCAGAGTGGCTGTACCTGGCTGCCTACTGCACTCACGCCAGTCTCCCAAATGCGATAATGAACGGGTGACGTATGATTTCCCTTTCACGCCAATTACCCGATCAGCAGTGAGGTAATAATACATCTTCGATGCCCGGACTAATAATAGAATATTCAAGAGCTAGCCATACCTTTTCCGAAAATTGAAAACTATTAAAAGCACCTGCACATCCGACTTCTCCGAGTATTTCGGTTTTACGTCGCGTGCAATGATGAAGTCGCGGATTGTTGTGCTGGTTTTGATTGGTGCTTCCATAATCGGAACCGTTTCCGGAAGACGAAAAATCCAGTGTCGGTTATTTCAACCGGGAGTGGATTCAACCACGGCTGTAACCCCCGTTGCCGGTCAACAATTTCTAAATAGTACGGACTTTGAGACGATTATGATGAAGCTGGACGCGCTGGATCTGCGGATGGTGAAGGCAGAGTTCGCGCTGTTGAACACGGTCCAGACGATCGCTGCCGATATAGAGAACTTGGGCCAGGTTGTGGAGAAACTGGCCTGGGTGGCGAGCCAAACCGAGTTGTCCAGCAGCTTTGTGGAACATCACGTGAAGGCGATCGAGTTCAATTTGACGATGCTTCAGAAGGATGTTCGGGATTTATTGAATGTTCAACAGCGGCTGCCAACGAGGACGTATATTGAAAATGCACTGGTTAAGTTGAGATTCCATCAGCAGCAGCAGCAGGCTGAGGGAGAAAATGAGAATCCGGAGCCGCTGACGAAGATGGTGGAGAATATGATGATGGACGACCATATGTACGAGTACTGTGATCAGTTGCCGGAGACTAAAGAATCCGGGGTTTACATGGTTATGCCGGATGGGGACTTCCGGGAACCGATGAAAGTGTTCTGCAATCAGACTTATTTGGACGGTGGGTGGACTGTGATCCAGCGACGGTTCAATGGAACAGTTAACTTTTACAGGGATTACAATGAGTATGTGCGAGGGTTTGGGAAGCTGGATGGTGGCGAGTTTTGGCTGGGTTTGGAAAGAATTCATCGGTTGACGTATTCGGCTCCGCACGAGTTGGCCGTGGTTCTGGAGGACTGGGAGGACGAAAGTCGGTATGCGCTGTACGAGAATTTTGAAATCGCCGGGGAATTCGAGCACTATAAGGTGACAAAACTGGATGGATATAAAGGAGATGCCGGTGATTCGATGAACTATACACTGAATGCCAGATTTACCACGTTCGACCAGGATCACGACACCAACGAGAAGCATAACTGTGCCGTCAAATATCACGGGGCGTGGTGGTACAAAGCTTGTCACTCTAGGTAAGATTGTATCGGTTCAGACTTTTTATTTTCTAATTAATAGGAATTTTCGTTATCCACACAGTAATTTGAATGGAAAATACCTCCGCGGCAAGACGACTGAGTTTGGATCGGGGATGAACTGGGACACGTTCCATGGTATGAGTTATGCCTTGAAGTCCTCGACCATCATGATTCGTCGACGGTTGGATTTGATTCCTGTGGGAGCAATTCAGGAAATTTACTTGTATGAAGATAGGACGCGACATAAAGTATCCCAGGAGGGATTGACGGAGTCGTTGGACAATGCCATCAATAACGAGGAAGTATCTGTACCAGAGTGATTGAAATAAACCCAGTTGAAAAAGCAAATGTTGATTGGAACACATTTGTTCGAAAATCCTTGTCCTGGTTTTGTATTATATCATTTATCATTGCATATTCGATTTTAAAAGCAGCCATTTTAAGACCAACTACAATCGATGTATACAATTATCATTGAAGATTTTTTAAGTATGAGAAAACATTGATCTGTGTTCAGTCTGTGCAGCCTCTGGCTGAAGACGGTGTGAATTGTCTTTTAAAAATCTCCCTTATTATAAAACATGGTAAACTTTCTGGGTTTAGTGGAAGAGCCCTGGAATGAGATTGTAACATAAGGCTGAAATTCAAAAGGCTGAGTGCACAAAAAGCTGAATACGAAAGGCTGAAATCTAGAAAGTGTAACATAAGGCTGA
Source organism: Aedes albopictus (assembly GCF_035046485.1). Classification (NCBI taxonomy): domain Eukaryota; kingdom Metazoa; phylum Arthropoda; class Insecta; order Diptera; family Culicidae; genus Aedes; species Aedes albopictus. The sequence goes on from NC_085138.1 coordinate 42,319,288, forward strand.
AATTACAAAAGGCTGAAAATTCGAATATGCATATATAAGTTATAACACTTCTTCCTTTTTCATGGAGAAACGCCCGAACTGAGATCGAGCCTGCTTTTAAGCTTTAGCATATCGTGTAACAGGCAAAAGATACTTAATGCTAAAGGGAGTCAAGAAAATTTTCATAATGAAAAGTTCTTGGTACGAACGCGAATCGTACGCGTAGCCTTCGGCATGAGCCCTAGTTTCGAAACTGAGCTTATAGTGAAAAGTTTATGGTGCATACCAACGAACATAAAAGGAACAGAGAATATTCATATCGTTAATTTATCCTTCTTTGAACATGAGCAATTCTTTTGAGTCATATTGATTTGGAGATGGCTGTCGTTACGGCTACTAAAACAATATCAGAGATTTTTCCTTCTTGAAAATATGTACATATATCAGGTATCAGGTATCAGAAGGCCGGCTCCAGAGGCACGTTATCCTCCATTTGGGACATTTGTGCCATCGCCAAAATAACAGCCTATTTCATCATCTACCTGAGGGAAAAGGAAGGAAAAAGGATTTGGATGGGGATAGGGACAGGTAGGGAAATAGGAAAAATACCCTGGAAGAGGGTACTAACGCACAAGCGTACCACAATGGGTTCAAACAGCGCCCTGAAAAGGGCACTGTAATAACGCATAAAGCGAAAGAGAGCCTATAGCTCTTTACCACAGCGGGTTAAGAACAACAGAATATCCTGAAGATTCAGGTTTCTGAAGTCAGTTTCACTTAATAAGTGTTTACCGAATACTCGGAAACGCAGTTGCGCGAAAACTGGACAGTTACATATCAAATGATACGAAGTTCCATAATCGGATTCACAGCTATCACAGGCAAATGAATCAGCTTGCTGAATATTCGCCATGTGATAGCTGAGTCGGCAGTGGCCAGTCAATGCTTTGACCAGCATGCTGCAATTCTGCTTAGACAGATTAGTTAGATACTTCGCCACCCGTAGAGATGGCTCAGCACTATACAATTTGGTTTGACGACATGACTCCAAACTATTCCAATATTGTCTGTGTTGAGTGACAGCCCAGGTGTGAATCTGAAGCTTAATCCAACACTTCGATATCGGAATAGCTGGCTCAGGGCCAATGAAGTCATGTGATGCTCCAGAGCGAGCTAACTCATCAGCCAATTCATTTCCAGCGATGGAAGAATGACCAGGTACCCATAGAAGGTGAACAGCGTTTGCTGAATTCAGCTCCTCGATTTGAGTTCGACAAGCGATAACTATCTTCGACCTGGAGTTCGCCAAAGCAAGTGCTTTAATAGCAGCCTGGCTATCTGAACAGAAGTATATTACTTTGCCCATTACGTGCTGCTGAAGTGCTGATTGCACTCCGCACATAAGAGCAAAGTTTTCGGCCTGAAAACGGTGCAGTGTCTACCAAGTGAATAAGACTGATACAGCCTTAGCTCACGAGAATAAACACCAGCACCTGCTCGACCTTCGAGAAGGGAGCCATCAGTGTAACATACGATGCCGTCTGAAATACTTCTTTCCAGATAACCAGATGTCCACTCTTCCCGGGAAGGGAATTTCGTGGAAAATGTCCTATATGGAAAATTACAAGCAATTGTAAGATCACTTGGAGCAAGGACAATTTTGTCCCAATTCACCAAAAGTGGAAACAACGAGGTGTGTGTTGAACTGCGGTTCACAGGAGTTTCCTCTAGTAGACCGAGTACCCGTAACCGGTAAGTGCAAGAAAGGGCTTCTTGTTTGAGATGAATGTGTAGTGGGGCAACGTCAAAGAGAACTTCTAGCGCTGCCGTAGGAGTTGAAGAGAACGCTCCAGACATCGCCATTAAGCACATCCTTTGGAGATGGCCTAATTTTGATTGGACCGTTCTCACTTCACCCTTTTGCCACCACACAAGACATCCATAAGCCAATATTGGCCGAACCACAGTTGTGTAAATCCATTTGATATACTTGGGTTTTAGACCCCAAGTTGTACCAAAAGTACGCCGGCATTGCCCGAAGGCCATACAAGCTTTCTTGATTCTGAACTCAATGTGAGGTGTCCAGGAAAGCTTGGAATCAAGAATGACTCCAACGTACTTTACCTGTTCAGTCTCATCGATTTCAGAATCAAAGAGACGCAAAGGTCGAATGCCATTACGGTTTCGCCTTTCCGTGAAAAGAACAATAGATGTTTTACTCGGATTAACCGAAAGGCCATATTGGCGGCACCAACCCTCAACTACCTGAAGGGCGTTTTGCATCAGGTCGAAAAGGGTGCTGATGCACATACCAACTAGCAATGTTAGGTAGTCGGCGGCAAAACCATAAGTAGGAAAACCGCTATTATTGAGTTTCCTCAATAGCGTATCTGCTACGAGATTCCACAAAAGCGGTGATAAGACTCCCCCTTGGGGGCATCCACAAACACTCAATTTCCTAATCCCTGCTAGACGCAATGTCGAGAAGAGATATCGGGTTTCGAGCATTTGGTGAATCCAATTGGAAATCATTGGAGATATACCATGACTCCGTGCGGCTTCCAATATGGCATCGAAAGGCACGTTGTCAAAGGCACCCTCGATATCTAAGAAAACACCCAAACAAGATTGTTTTTGAGCGAATGCTTTCTCGATATCGTAAACAACCTTGTGTAAAAGAGTCACAGTGGACTTACCAGATTGGTAGGCATGTTGGTTCACATGAAGAGGCACGTTGGCCAGATGAACATCACGGATATGATGATCCACAATGCGTTCTAAGCATTTCAGAAGAAAAGAGGTCAAACTGATAGGTCTGAAACTCTTTGCTTCTTCATACGACGCACGACCCACTTTCGGAATAAACTTTACAGTAATATCCCTCCAGGATTTGGGAATATACCCTGTAGCAAAACTGCAAACAAGTAGTCTTTTCAAAACATGTTTGAAATAATCAAATCCCTTCTGAAGCAAAATAGGATAAATCCCATCTGCCCCAGGAGATTTGAAAGGAGCAAAGCTATTAAGAGCCCACTCAATCGATTCTATAGTTACAATACTCCGAGCCGAAGCTAAAGAATCATAACTACAAGAAAAGACATCAGGATCATCCGAAGATGTAATATCCACACATCCAGGGAAGTGTGTGCTGAATAAGCATTCCAGAACTTCCTCATCAGAGGAAGTCAGATCGCCATTTGGCAAACGAAGTTCGTTCACCCGGAAATCCTTAGATTTCGCAAGGATTTTGTTTAACCGACTGACTTCACTCAAGCTGGAAACATTTGTACAAAGGTTTTTCCAGCCGGATCGTTCAGCAGACCGGAGAGCTTTCCTGTAGGCCTTGCGAGCCGACCTGAAAGCCTCCGAACCAGCCGAACGTCGTCTGTTCCAACTCTTTCTACATTGTTTCCTGAGTTTCGCCAGATCAGAGTTCCACCAAGGGGTTCCTCTTGTGATCTTCACAGACCGTAGAGGGCATGCTTCTTCAAAAGCTTCCATGATGAAGGTCGTTGTAGTATCAACGGCATCATCTAAATCACTTGGAGTGTCAATGGATGGTGAATATCCATGAAATTTGGCTGCAACCAAATCAGTATAAAGATCCCAGTTTGTTGACCGAGGATTCCTGAAACGCAATGTTTGCGAAGTAACATTTAAATGTTCAAAAAAGATATAGCGATGGTCAGATAAAGATTCTTCATTTGACACATGCCAATTGGTCAGCTCGTGACTAATTCTGCTAGAGCAAAGCGTTATATCTAACACTTCCTCTCTAGCAGATACCATGAAGGTTGGGCGGTTGCCAATGTTAAGTAATGCAAGATCTGTACTACTTAAGTACTCCATCAAACTGGAGCCTCTCAAGTTAATGTCTGAGCTGCCCCAGATGATATGGTGAGCATTAGCATCACTGCCAACAATTAGCGGAAGGCCTTTTGAAGTGCAGTATGCGATGACTTGTTTGAAAGCATCCGTAGGGGATGGTTCATCATGTGGTAAATACACAGAACAATAGACGTATTTCCTGTTGAGGTTTCCAACAGATACATCGATTGTGATAGCACATACATCTCTGGTGGTTAGTTCAGAGATGAGTGTAGCAACTATTGCGTTGTTGACAAGCACACAGGCTCGAGGCATGACACGCGAGTTTGCCATTTCATGTTTACTGAAAGTGCCAAACACCGGGTTCACAAGGTTTCCTAGATAGAAATTTCCCTTACGAAAGTAAGGTTCTTGTACCAAGGCCACTTGGGCTGTACCATTTTGCATAAGTCTGCAAAGATTGATCGTTGCTGTTCTTTTATGCTGAAGATTGATCTGAGCTATCCTAACCGTAGCCACTACCCAAACTAGGTAAGATTAAACTCTTCGCAACAGCAGCACAACAAAGAACAGCAACAATAAAACCAAATCAGTATCGATTGGAAAACGCCAAAGGCGAGGATACACAGAATACACTGTGTAAATCGCATAATGCGAAACCATATAGGTGAAAATTTAAACTAATTAACAACATCTTCATAATCCCGCCCTTATTTAGCCTCAAGTGAGACTAAAGAAGGGCAGCTGATTGTCTCGGAGAAACACAAGGTCCACTGCACCATTGCTCCGGTTAGCGCAGTAAGGGCTACATACTGTGGAGGGCGCCCTGGTACTCCACAGGCTCCGTTAGCGGTTAGGTTTTTATTAGACCCCCCTAGCCATTCATTCCTAGGCACGGTAAGCATAAAGCCGCATCACACCATGAATTAGGGATCACCTGTTGGTGGATTCTTACCACCGGAACAGGCGGTCCGTAGTGTTATTCTTAGCCAATTGAGACAATCGCTACCGACACTACACAGCTATCTAGGCTGATCGAGAAAAGAAGTTAATATTGATGATCAACTTCATACGGACTCGAACAGCCGAGTCTTGCCGACTTCTTGAAAATATGTATGTATATGCTATTCTTTTGAAAAATACTGTCTTAGTAATGTGGGCGTTCTTTAATCCATAGCATTACGGCCAGTCGTAAAACTTTCCGATTCAGGAAGCATGTTCCCCCAAAATGGCTTAGTTTGGCCAACCATGAACTAGGGACGGTACGACGGTCAAGCTCAAGCAAACCCAATGCGAGTGCCATGGCTGGATAATCGGCCAACAAACAAATTTTCAAATGGATCGTAAAATTAATGAATGTATGTAATTATTCCCAATTGGGGTGATCTGTTTGCTTGAGTTGTTAGTGTCGAGGTTAGTCTTTAGGCTGGTGCGTTTGAAAACTGGTCGAATCTCTATTTAGCCTTATGTTATTTCAGCTTTTTGATGCATTCAGCCTTCTGTAATTTCAGCCTTTCGTGTTTCAGCCTTTTGTAATTCAGCCTTTTGTACGTAGCCCTTCACAGTTATCAAATGCTACCCTGCTACCTCCCTACTCCTCTGCTACAGGGTGTTCTCCCATGATTTCTACAGGGCATTTATTCAAAAATTCCTGTAGAGGCTCAATGAACGATCATTTTGAAAATTCTTGTTTTCAGGGATTCCTTAATTCATTTCTTGCGAAATTACTTTTGAAATAAATCTGCTGTTTCTCTCAAAGATATCTTAAGGTATTCTTTCACGGAGTCTTCCCTGGATTTGTTCAGAGATTCCCCTGGCATTTTTTTAGATTTCTTCAGCAATTGCCATCGAAATTCATTTTGGAAATCTTTTCGAGATTCCTTCATGGATTCTTCCTGGGGTTTCTTTAAAGATGCCTCTAGGATTCTGTGAAGGATTCTGCCAGAAACTATTTCTGAAATCTCATTTGAGAGTCCTCCTGGGATTCCGTAGTTGATTCCTCTAAGGATTCTTCTAAGAAATCATTCTGGAATTCAAGGATATTTTCCAGTTTTTATCAAGGACTGACGATATCCAAGTAACATTTTGATGGCCAATTAGACTCGAAAAGGTTTTGAAAACCGTCGTGGACCCTAATGCCTTTTATTTTAGTTTTATGATGGTTCTCAAAATTGATTCTATTGTATTTGACTAAAACATGTTACTTGGGTATTCCTTCAATGCTTCATCTTGGGTTTACATTTATACATAACATATCAAAAACTTAGAGATGTCTTTTTTTTCTTATCAAAAGTTATATACAGTTTTGTTAATTCAGCCACGTTTTCCCATACATTTCCATGCGCACCAGCAACGACATGCAACAGCATCCGAGTTTACGCCTGCATGTATACACAAAGGTACCTGCCGCAGAATTTGGGCAAATCGGAAGTTCGTTTCCGTTTTTGACTGGTTCTCAATGGTGCGGGCATTGCTTATATAATTTTTAGTGTTTTGAAAAGCGTAAACCTTCAGCTTCGATAAGTGGGTTCAAATTTTAAGTTCGTGTTCGTAAACACTGTGAAATAACGCTGCATGTATGTAAACGGCCGGCATCAGGCCCAGTGCGTAAAAGTGGCATGGTGTACAAAACGGCAGATAACTTTTGATAGGAAAAAAAAAATACATTTCTAATTTTTTGATATAATATGTATAAATATCTCAGCTTTCAATTGATGCAAAAATTTTGAAAATCGGTGGTTGACATGATGGTAAAAAAAAAATGTTTTGGTATAAAAATCCAAGATGGCGGCCAAAATCAATATGGCCGACCCAACTTTGTATAATTGTAAATAGTAGCTCTATCTTTCCTCGATTCAACAACAATTCGTTTTGAGGTCGTTTTTGGAGAAACTTTCGAGTTATAACGGTTTAAATGAGCCACAACTTGACCAAAATGGAGGGGTCTGCAAAAATGCATGTAGCTCTAACTAACGGGGGGTCCATCAATTAGAGTAACCGAATGCATTTTTCTAACTTTTTTAGCGAGGACTTTCAGAAAATCGGCACCTTAAACATTTTCGAAGACAACGTGTAAATAGTGGGCCGATCTCAGCAGTTTACACTGTTAAAATTTTATAAAAATCGGGACAGTATTGCCAGTTCTTCAGCCAAAATAGCGCACGTTGGTTTTAAAATATAAGAAATCATTTTGGGCTTTTTTATTGTTTGAATTTTAAAAAAAGTACAAAACTGATCATGATGAAATTTTCACCAATTAACATGTCTTACTTGAATAACTTACAGTCAAATTTTTAAACATTTAGATGAGCTAACAACAAAGTTATAGCCTCAACAATTTAAAAAAAGATATGCTAAAAGTTTCCAAATTCATATTTTATTGAATCGACAATATCTGCGCCAATATTAAACCGATTTTGATGATTTTTTGAACAATCTTGGATTCGGAATCCTTTTAGATTTTTTCTAGGAATTTCTTCAAAAAAAAAAATCTTTCAATTGGGCTTTGGAAATATTCTTCTCCTTAGATTTTCAAAAGTTCATCCTTGAATTTTCCTAAGAATTTCTGTAGCAAACTTTTTATGAATTTCTTCCAAAGTGACTCCTTTGTTTTATTAGAAAGTCCTTAAATAACGTTACGCAAAAATTGTACATTTTCAACTCCCTCCCCCAATGGCAAACTTTTGTATGGGACCTCTCAAATATGTGTATGGGTTGTCATACTTTGCTGAAACCATCTCCCTCCCCAAAGCGTAACATAATTTATGGACGTTCCCCCTTCAGCAATATCTCCAGGAATTCTTTTATAAAGAAATCCAAGGATTCTTTGAGCATTTAACCCTTCATTAATTCCGTTTGGAAGTCTTCTATAAATGTCGAATCTCCAAGAATTTCTTCAGATATTTTTTTTAAGAATTATTTTTCCATGGAATGAGAAACTCGGTCAGACGTAACTTCAAAATATTTAATAGGGTTTTTTTTCTTAAAAAACCCTCCTGGGGTTTCTTTGAAAAAATCTCCAGGGATGTGTTCAGATACATCTTCAGAGGTTCTTTCAGTATTTTTTCAGAAATCCCTCAAGGCATCGTCCACAAATTACGGAACGCTACACACGGACAGAGATGTTGTCTGATTGTTATAAGTTTGTCTATAGTTCTCCTAAGCTTCAAAGATATTCTTGGAATAATTGGCACAAATGGTTGTTTCACACTGATTTGATGTTTGAACCAAGCATAAGTTTCGTATGAATCAACTGCATTGAACACCAACCATCAAATTCGATCGGAATCACAAAGACCGCTGCGCCACATCTATTCCGTAATCGATTCCTAGAGCCTGGAAACTTAGTGGAGCCATCAACAAGTTCAGCTTTGTCGTAAGTTGATGTAATCACAGCAAATGCAAGTACAAAATACGTGATTGATAGAGGTAAAACTTATTGAATACAAAGCATTAATTTTTATATTGCAGTACAGGCGGTACAGGCAGTGCAGTCAGTACACTCACGTCGAGTTTTGCGATATAAAAAAAAGTGGCAGGAAGCAACTAGTCCATTTTTTTTTTAAATTAGCAAATGGGAGCGTGCTTTCTGAACTTGCCGGTGCCGTAAAACAGTGCCAGCTGTCAGCTTGTAAATCTTGATTTCACGTTCAAACATCCATATTTCCAACACATTGCACTGAAATATTATCAATATTATATTTTTTAGAAATAAAAACAACAATTATAAACAAATTTCTGTATATACTTAAACCAACCATCCAATATAGTTGTCATGTTGAGAGTCAAGATAAGCATAAACATGTTTGAATCTACCATGAGAACAATTGAGCCCAGGGCTGTCCAATCAGGAAGCTAAATATTGTTGATTTAAGCATATTATGGTTGATTCAACCATATTTATTGCTCCAATCAGATAATTAACTTATGATCTGATCATAAACTTTTCTTAACCCTTCAGCGCGCGCGCTGTTGTAAAAAGTACAACACTGCCAAAAAAACCTCGCTTTTCGTATACAGCGCGAGCGCGGTGCAGTTTCAGTTGTTTGATGGCGCGCGTCCTGGAAGGTTAACTCAAGCTTCCATTATTCTTCGACTTACTAATATGCGCAATACAATCTCAAAAAGGTATAAAAGTCAGTGCATAAATATGTTTGTTTGGGACCGAAATATCATTGGTTTGACTTTTTTTCTCCGTGTAGAGGGAGGGGGGGAGTCCGGTCGAACGTTACGGCTCATACAAAAATTTTAGGGCTCATACAAAAATTGTCGATTTTAACGTTACGTAATATATGGATGCTGCCCAAGTCGTTTCTTCAAAAAGTCTTCCAGGGATTAATTCAATGATAAGAAAACATATTCATACGAACTTCTGCAGATATTTCTTCAGGATTTTCTCTAGGAATTCTATTGAATGTTCCCATTTGAATGTTTCCATGAATTTCTCCATACGTTTATCAATATTTTTTTTCAGTGTTCCAGCAAGTATGCTTCCAGAGATTCCTACATAAATCCATACATATTTCTTCTAAGAATACCTTTGGGAATTTTCACTCGAATTCGCTTAGAAATTCAGAAATTTCTTCAAAAAATAATGCCTAAAAACTTCTTTGGAAATTTCACAAGAGATTTTTCAAGGAATCTTTATCTACGTTCAAATGTTTCTCTTCTTATTCTTCCAGGGATTCCTTTTAAAATACGTTCATGAATTTCGGAAATTGCTTCAGAATATCCTCCATAAATTTTGGTAAGGGATTTTTTCGGGAAATTTTGCTGTGTATTTATTATTACATTCTTATGAGAATTTCACCATGGAGTTTTCATGGTAGTCCTCCACGAATTTCTTCAGCAACTCCTTCTAGAATTCCTTCAGGAATTTTACTGGGTTTCTTTTGGATATTCCTTCAGGGATTTCAACTGGAATAGGACAGATGATTTCCATGAAATCCTTCAAGCATTCCTTCAGGAATTCCTCCAGGCATTGCTTCTTGAACATTTCCATAAATTTCTTCAGAAATACCTCCTGAGACTCAGTTTAAGGATTACTACATGTATGCCAACACGAGATTTCTGCAGAAGTTTTCCCATTGATTTTTTTTTTCAATTCATCAAATAAATCTTTCAGATTCTTCCCAAAATTCTTCCAAGTGGTCCTCCAGAAATCCCTTGGAAATATCGTGAGAGATAACTGGAGGAATCTTCATTTGGTTTTGTCTTGGAATCTCTCTTATGATTACTTCAGGAATATCTCCTGAGATTCCTTCGGAGATTCTTCCAGAAATTCTATTTAATATTAGGAATATAACAAAAGTATGTTATAAAATAACATGAAAAAATATTGGAAAAATTCCCTGAAAAAATTCCTGATGAAATCGTTTTGTAGATTCCATGAAGAAATTTCCAAATCCTCTGAAGGAATCCTTAAAAAATGTTTCTCCAGCAATTCGTGCAGAAATTGCAGTTTAACCCTTTAATACCCAACCCCGCCTTTAGACGGGGTATAGTTTGAGCATTTTTGTAATTTTTGTTTCGTGGAAAATCCAAATTTTTATATTTTTGGCTGATATTTAGGACTGTTTTGTATATCTCAAAATGGTTTTTGGTGTACTTTAAAGCGCATTTACATTTTCTAAAAATCATTGAAAAATTGATGTTTTAGTCACCTTCTAGAAGTCATTGTTTATTTTGTATTGAATCGATACAACTAACGTATTTTAAATTTTTCCCAAATCATTCTATCCTAGTTTTATAGTTTAAGGGAATCGAATACACTCTAAAATTATTTTCCTTAATATTACACGGAAAATAAAATTTTCTATGAAAAAAAAATAAATATAAAAACGTTTCAATAATAATCATAAAATCTCATAATGTTTTCATCTCAAAAAATCCGTACCCCAAATTGGCTTCCAGGAAAAATATAAAATTGTGGGGATGTTCAAAAATAAAAATTAGAAAAATCAAAAACTGAAATTCACGAAATCGAGAATTAAAAAGAATCATCCTCCAAAACTTGTTTAAATCGATTTTAAATGACAAAAAATGATATTTAGATCAAAATAAAAAATTTGGGTTTTAGAGGGTTAAAGTATTTACTGGAGGAATTTTTAATAAATTTTCTAAATTTCTAATGGGAATCCTGTAGGACGTTTGGAACTATTCCCTGGAAGTTCTTTTGATGATAATTCTGGAGGATTTCTTGAAAGAATTCCTTGCAAATGACTGAATGGACAAAATACCTGAAGCAATTTATGGAAAAGTCCCTAGAGCCTAATTTAAAAGCAGAAATTTAAAACAAATCTGGAAGAATTCTTGAAGAAACAATATTTCTGAAGAAGTTGATTTTAAGGAATCTCTGAAGAAATGCCTGGAAAACTGAAGAATGCGGTAATTCCATGAAGAATTTCTTGAGATATTTCTGGAGGAACACCAAGAAATTTATCAATTTATCCTTAACCCTCTAATACCCAATACCGCCTTTAGACGGGGTATAGTTTGAGAATTTTTGTAATTTTTGTTTCGTGGAAAATCATTTTTTTTATATTTTTGGCTGATATTTAGGACTGTTCTGTATATCTCAAAATGGTTTTTGGTGTATTTTAAAGCGTATTTACATTTTTTAAAAATCATTGAAAACTTGATGTTTTAGTCACCTTTTAGAAGTCATTGTTTATTTTGTATTGAATCGCTACAATTAACATATTTTAAATTTTTCCCAAATCATTCTATCCTTGTTTAATAGTTAAAGGGTATCGAATACACTCTAAAATTATTTTCCTTAAAATTACACGGAAAATAAAATTTTCTGTGAAAGTTTTTTTAAATAATAATATTTCAACAATAATCATAAAATCTCAAAATGTTTTCATCTCAAAAAATCCGTTCCCCAAATTGGCTTCCAGGAAAAATATAAAAGTGTGGGGATGTTCAAAAATAAAAATTAGAAAAATCAAAAACTGAAATTCACGAAATCGAGAATAAAAAAGAATCATATTCCAAAACATGTTTAAATCGATTTTAGATGACGAAAAATGATATTTAGATCAAAATCAAAAATTTGGGTATTAGAGGGTTAAGGCGAAACTGGAAGCATTTCCTCACTTTTTGGTTTTTGATTTTTTTTTATTAAATAACGAAGCAATATTTTCAAAATCGGTTTTCGTGCACATGTAAAGTATGGATCAATGTACCTTCTGATTTTTTTTGTAGTGGAAAATATTTTTCGTTTTTGCAGAAACCACTTTTGAACAAAATTTCACAAAAAAATGGTTTATGTAAAAATGGAAAACACCTCAAAAAAATCAGAAGATACCTTGATCCATGCTCTATATGTGTACGAAAACCGATTTTGAAAATATCACTTCGTTATTTAATGAAAAATCAAAAACCGAAAAAATGCGAAAATGCTTCCAGTTTCGCCTTAAGTGAGCTCCGAAAGAACTCTTGGAAGAATCTCCAAAGAAATTTCTGAAGGGTCCCTGGAATAATTTCTGATAGAATCCTTGACGAAAGGTTTTAGTTAATTCCAAGAGATGTCGATGGTGCAACACAGAAAAAAATATTCATGTAAAAATCAGCGAAAAATCATGCACATAAAAGGGAATGCTAGAGTTAGTGCATATTCACATGAGATAGCATGTGAAATTACGTTACGTTCGTGTAAATTTCTGCTAATAGTCGCGTAACCGGTTGGTGTCCATGATGGTTTACATGGTGGTTGGCGGAAATTTACACGATGGTAATGTAATTTTACATTATATCTCATGTAAAAGTGCACTAACTCTTGCATCCCCTTTATGTGCATGATTTTTCGCTGAATTTTAAATACATATTTTTTTTCTGTGAACGCCAGAAGGAAAATTTGAGGATCTCCTGGGAAACCACCGGTGAGAACCTGTTGGAAGAATCTCCTTAGAATTTTCTAGAGGAATTCCTGAAGAAATACCCGAGAGATCCTCAAGCATCCTGGAGGAATCTCGCGAGGGCTTGTCCATAAACTACGTAGATTTTTAGAGCGAACGGAAGGATCTGGCCAAAGTCTAAACTCCATACAAATTTCGAAAATTTTGTATGAACAAAAGTCTGCGGTAGTTTACGGACAGCGCCCGAGGAACTCCAACCAGCATTACTGTAGAAAATCTTAATTTCTGAAGGAATCGATAAAGATATTTTGGGATAAACTTCTGGAGAATTTTTGCAAGAATCTCGTGAGGAGTTACCGATAAACTAACTGCATGAATTATTAATAAAACATCTGAAGTTATTTTTGGAGGAACTTCTCTACAATCGGCTTGAGAAATATTTTTTTTGGATTTTGTTAATCTCCTAGTCCTATGTCCAATAACTTTCTGGTCTGTGGATTGATATTATACCAGCATATAAGGCACTGGAATGTGGAAACCTTGAGTAACTCGCTTTGACTTCACCATGGAAGCAGTGGTCTAAAATTAATTTAGACGTACGACTTTGTGCACTTCAACCTAAAAGTGTCCTTTATAAATTTTCTTGTGAACGTCCTCAAGAAATCGTCTCAAAAACCTATAACAAAAATTCTTGTGGAAGTAGTTTGTATTGATACCCCTGATTGCCTTCTCACAAGGTAGGTAAAAATTTGGGTATTGAACACAAATTATTAAGTTCGTTTTTTAAGTTAACTATCTGTGGCAATTTACGGAAATAAATTCATTTTGCACTATTCCAACAACAATTATTTAGAACCCGTTACGTCCTTCTGAATCAACTGAGACAAAGCCTGCTTCTCGGTTAAGTCAATACAGTCACTATCTGAGAGCAACCTCTGTCAATGACAATTCTACATGTGCTTGAGCCACACAATTCGTGTGGCTGGCAAGATGATTTTCTATGACCTAGGAAGTCAAGGCAATTTATTTATTTATTTATTTACGAGAAGCTCCTGGACCAACCGGTAATCGAACCTCTTCTCCGTCAGCATGGCCTTGATAAATACCCGCCACTTACCCGCACTAGAAGCACGTAACAAGATCATAACAAAATTATGACAACTGTTGTTAGAAATAACAGCAGTTGATATGATTCTGTTATAAGGATTTTTCTAAGTAGATATCCAGACCAAAAATGTATTAACATTGGTTATAATTTCAGTAACAAAATTAAAACAAATCTTGTTTAATCTTCTCATACAGATGCATAACAACTTTTGTTTTATTTTGCATTATTATATAATTTCCTCCAACATAATTTTATGACACGTTTATTGCAATCGTTGTTATATTTTTGTAACAAAATTATTTCAAAATTTATAAGATTATTTTTGTTATTGCGAAAGAGATTGTTATTTTTTGTTATTTTGGTCACTCGAGCCAAGAAATTTATTACAAAACTTATAACAAATTTGTTATGAAAAATAAAACAGAACTTGTTATGATTTTGTTATGAGTCCACAAGTTTTGTCTAACAAAATTTGATATAATCTTGTTATGATTTTATCTAGACTTGTTATATTTTTGTTTTGATTAGAACGAGTTTTGTTAGATTTTTTGTTATTTAAACTACTAAAGGTACATGTTTTATAACAACCGTTGTTACAAAAATCATTGTAACAAAATGACAAAACCTGTAATAATTTTGATTTCCCCATCTAGTCGGGACAGTTTCGCCAATATGGGCCAACTTCAATAAAAAAAAAATGCTGATCTGTGTTGCCCAGCCGCAAACTTCACCAACAACAACCGTAGTGGGATCATCCACAAGACACGCATATTCTTATCCTGGTGCATTGCACCGACATAATCCGTTGTGTTATGAACCTGTGTTGTAAAACTATGCTCTAAAAGTGGCAACAACCACTAACCATTTCGCAAGATTTCCAGCCATCACCCGACCCATACAGGCAGCATAACAAAAGGCGCACTTTCTGACTTCATGAGTGTACCGCAACTTCTTTCGCCAGCAGCTTGGGAAAGCTTTCCATCCAAACCTTTCACTCTCTTCCGTCAAGAGGAACGGGATGAAAGTAAGCGAAGCACAAGAAATGAGAAATGGCTATTCCCCGAACCGGTTATACCGAGCGTGGTTGCATCCGAAGAGGGGAGCAAAACTTTCCTGCTTTCTTAGCGCTTACCTTTTTCACTCATCTGAGATAGCTTTGTCTGCTGCCAGCCAGCAGCGCAACGTGGGTAATATATTTCCACTATGCTGTTGGAAGAAAGTCTTTCCCCTGCACGGGGGAGAAGAAAGTTCCATCCAACTGAAGTTGCTTCATTCGGGCGTTTGCTGTCAGTCGTTTGTTCAGCTTATTCACGGGCGGTCGGTCGTAACGTATCCCAGCATAACATCATGAGAGCGATCATAACTGTCCCATTTCAGTGGTACTCCTTTCATAGTTGAGGATAAAATATGATCTGGTCAGGGGTTCTTTATTGAGAATTTGCAACGGAGTGCAGTATGTGGTCATGTGTGTCGTTATTGAGTTGAAAGAGAATGCACGATAACAATGTCGAAACTGCAACATGCAAGCACTCTAAATGCATTTTTTCGGTGCAGACGTTCGGTGATTCGACGATGTGTAAGAGCTCTGCTTTTCAACAAAAGCAGTGAGATGACTGGAAAGCGCATGGAATCATAACGGACATAATACAAGAAGACAAGAAGACAAGAAGACAAGAAGACAAGAAGACAAGAAGACAAGAAGACAAGAAGACAAGAAGACAAGAAGACAAGAAGACAAGAAGACAAGAAGACAAGAAGACAAGAAGACAAGAAGACAAGAAGACAAGAAGACAAGAAGACAAGAAGACAAGAAGACAAGAAGACAAGAAGACAAGAAGACAAGAAGACAAGAAGACAAGAAGACAAGAAGACAAGAAGACAAGAAGACAAGAAGACAAGAAGACAAGAAGACAAGAAGACAAGAAGACAAGAAGACAAGAAGACAAGAAGACAAGAAGACAAGAAGACAAGAAGACAAGAAGACAAGAAGACAAGAAGACAAGAAGACAAGAAGACAAGAAGACAAGAAGACAAGAAGACAAGAAGACAAGAAGACAAGAAGACAAGAAGACAAGAAGACAAGAAGACAAGAAGACAAGAAGACAAGAAGACAAGAAGACAAGAAGACAAGAAGACAAGAAGACAAGAAGACAAGAAGACAAGAAGACAAGAAGACAAGAAGACAAGAAGACAAGAAGACAAGAAGACAAGAAGACAAGAAGACAAGAAGACAAGAAGACAAGAAGACAAGAAGACAAGAAGACAAGAAGACAAGAAGACAAGAAGACAAGAAGACAAGAAGACAAGAAGACAAGAAGACAAGAAGACAAGAAGACAAGAAGACAAGAAGACAAGAAGACAAGAAGACAAGAAGACAAGAAGACAAGAAGACAAGAAGACAAGAAGACAAGAAGACAAGAAGACAAGAAGACAAGAAGACAAGAAGACAAGAAGACAAGAAGACAAGAAGACAAGAAGACAAGAAGACAAGAAGACAAGAAGACAAGAAGACAAGAAGACAAGAAGACAAGAAGACAAGAAGACAAGAAGACAAGAAGACAAGAAGACAAGAAGACAAGAAGACAAGAAGACAAGAAGACAAGAAGACAAGAAGACAAGAAGACAAGAAGACAAGAAGACAAGAAGACAAGAAGACAAGAAGACAAGAAGACAAGAAGACAAGAAGACAAGAAGACAAGAAGACAAGAAGACAAGAAGACAAGAAGACAAGAAGACAAGAAGACAAGAAGACAAGAAGACAAGAAGACAAGAAGACAAGAAGACAAGAAGACAAGAAGACAAGAAGACAAGAAGACAAGAAGACAAGAAGACAAGAAGACAAGAAGACAAGAAGACAAGAAGACAAGAAGACAAGAAGACAAGAAGACAAGAAGACAAGAAGACAAGAAGACAAGAAGACAAGAAGACAAGAAGACAAGAAGACAAGAAGACAAGAAGACAAGAAGACAAGAAGACAAGAAGACAAGAAGACAAGAAGACAAGAAGACAAGAAGACAAGAAGACAAGAAGACAAGAAGACAAGAAGACAAGAAGACAAGAAGACAAGAAGACAAGAAGACAAGAAGACAAGAAGACAAGAAGACAAGAAGACAAGAAGACAAGAAGACAAGAAGACAAGAAGACAAGAAGACAAGAAGACAAGAAGACAAGAAGACAAGAAGACAAGAAGACAAGAAGACAAGAAGACAAGAAGACAAGAAGACAAGAAGACAAGAAGACAAGAAGACAAGAAGACAAGAAGACAAGAAGACAAGAAGACAAGAAGACAAGAAGACAAGAAGACAAGAAGACAAGAAGACAAGAAGACAAGAAGACAAGAAGACAAGAAGACAAGAAGACAAGAAGACAAGAAGACAAGAAGACAAGAAGACAAGAAGACAAGAAGACAAGAAGACAAGAAGACAAGAAGACAAGAAGACAAGAAGACAAGAAGACAAGAAGACAAGAAGACAAGAAGACAAGAAGACAAGAAGACAAGAAGACAAGAAGACAAGAAGACAAGAAGACAAGAAGACAAGAAGACAAGAAGACAAGAAGACAAGAAGACAAGAAGACAAGAAGACAAGAAGACAAGAAGACAAGAAGACAAGAAGACAAGAAGACAAGAAGACAAGAAGACAAGAAGACAAGAAGACAAGAAGACAAGAAGACAAGAAGACAAGAAGACAAGAAGACAAGAAGACAAGAAGACAAGAAGACAAGAAGACAAGAAGACAAGAAGACAAGAAGACAAGAAGACAAGAAGACAAGAAGACAAGAAGACAAGAAGACAAGAAGACAAGAAGACAAGAAGACAAGAAGACAAGAAGACAAGAAGACAAGAAGACAAGAAGACAAGAAGACAAGAAGACAAGAAGACAAGAAGACAAGAAGACAAGAAGACAAGAAGACAAGAAGACAAGAAGACAAGAAGACAAGAAGACAAGAAGACAAGAAGACAAGAAGACAAGAAGACAAGAAGACAAGAAGACAAGACTTCTTGTGTGGTAAAACTTTTTATTCACAGTTTTGAAGCATATCTACCACTCTTTCCCAAATGTTTTATATAGCTTTCAAAGCAAAACCTTTGTCAGAAAAGAAATTTTTAAACTTCCCGTCAAATTCAGGTCAGTCGTTCACTTTCCCTCAAAAACGTCTAAAATTATCTTATTTATAGTTTCCGGAAACAATCGTCCGCTTGACTGTCCAATAATCATATACCTTTCCAGTTGCCAATCGAAACCGTCGACATAAATTAGGCCATATGGGTTATATTGATACTATTTCGATGCTGCTTTGGGGAACGGATGTCTGCTACCAG
>NC_085138.1:45238384-45320384 GCF_035046485.1 Aedes albopictus
ATGCGGACTTTGACTTTCCGGCGGGTTTGTCCAATGTAAACCGCCGGACAGTCTTTGCAGGGAATCTGGTATATGCCAGACTGCTCGTCAGGTGGAACCTTGTCTTTGAGGTTGCAAAGCAGGTCACGCAGTGTTCTCACTTTTGTGAACAACGTGTAACCCTTTTCGGTGAAGTGTGGTTTTTATGGGGTTCGTTATTTTCGGGTAGAATGGCAGACTGACTCTTTTTACTTCTTTGGTGTCCGGCTGCCCTAATACTGTTGTGCTGTGTTCGCATAAGCGAAAAATGTTTTCGGATGATTTTATCCACAAAAGTCCTGTCGTACCCATTCACTTCGGCTGCTGAAAAAATACGGTCTTTCTCTTCTTCAAACTCTTCCTTCGCCATGGGTACGTTGAACAACCGGTGTGCTATAGAGTAGAAAGCGGCTTGCTTCTGGGCACCAAAGTGATTGGAATCCGAAGTGATGTATCTGTCGGTGGATCTACCGCAAATCCCGAATTTCACCGTGCTGTCTTCTTTTCTACTGATCAACAGATCGAGAAAGGGGAGTCTCAATTCTACTTCCTTCTCTGCAGTAAATTTTATCGTATTGTGTTGGGAGTTTAACATGCTCAACGTTTGATCCAGGTATCGTTCCTTAACCGGAGCAAAAACATCATCAACGTTGTTACCGTTTCGGGTACTTTACCCTAGGATCCACTTCTGAGCGAATCGTAGGTGGTTAGGTGGAGAGCGAGAACATATGTATATACTGTTCGTTATGAATTATTGTCGTAAGGCTTACTTGTTTATTGTACACAATATTGTATGAAAGATGGATTGTAATTGTAACTGTAGCTAAAATATTAGGCCTACTCCCGAAATTCAACTGTGAATTTAAAAAGGACATTAAAATGTAACACACATAACACACGTAACACACAGAACACCTACAAAGTGGGAGGATCAGTTGGATAATGGAACAACGATTGGAAGGATTGAAAGGAGGGGCTACGGAGAGGGGAATGGAGGCTGGGAAATGGGAAGGGGAGGTAAGGAATTGGGTATGCCATAAGGAAAGTTGGAACAAGTCGGTCTTTTCCACTTGAGACTCGGAGCAATCCAGACGTTTTTTTTACAAAGTGAATAGAAGTGACAGTTTAGTCAATTATACAGTGGAGAAGATTTTATCCTCGCCTAGATATCCGCAAGAGTCAGGTAAACTAAACGGTGAACAAACCTAAGTGGCATTCGTGTACCCTAAAACCTCCCCAAATCCCTTTAGGACCCATTTGGTATCAGCTAGGACCGTTTAGCGTCGCCATACCTGCCTGCCGGTACGACGATACCCGGTGAAGCACGTGGAGAGCCATTTCCACGACCAGGCATTTCCAAACCCTGAGCTGCTTCCTCCGTGATAGCTACGCCCAACACCGACATTGGGAGCCCGTTCCTCGAGCACGTTCTGCACGCTCATACCCCTTCAAGCCATCCCATCTGCGACGACGAGTGAGCAGCTAGCACCCGTTGAGAACCACCAGAGTGATCCTTCCCGCCGGCCGGCCCCGCGTTACAACGTAGCGCCACCAGATCCTGGGAAACAACTTCTTCTTTTGAGCTTCGTTCTCAGAATCGCTCATGAAGAGGTCCGCTAGCAATGAGGACAGCTTGCTACCCATACTGAGCCCAAAGGTTTGCCTGTAAACCTTTCCCCTGAACGTGAAAAAATTCTGGTTCATACGCCCCTGGGCTGCATCGAGCCAAGCATCGAGCCCGAAACCGGTCGGCATTAAGGTAATTTTTTAATTATTTTGACGATTGTAAGAACCATAAGTGTCGTGTCTTATCTCGCGTCGCGTTTCGTGATTGTCGTGTTTGTTCTTACGTTAGCACTAAGTACTCCTGAAATTCACCCAGCAGTTACTTCTTAAACTATTCCAAGAGTTGCTCGGGACTTTCTCCACAAATTCCTACACTGAAAGACGGCTTGCGGTTGAAATTACTATTCTGAGGGTCAATTTAAATACACAACGCCACTAAATTTTTGCAGACTGATTTTCGTTTCATTTCAACAGATTATTGTATTCAATTTTACCATGGACTCGATTTACAATTAAAAAAAGTTTCTGTTGGCAACCGGATTCGAACCAAGAACCTTGAGATCACCTGGCTCGCACGCTACCACTCGGCTATCGAACCGGTTGATATGAGAGGAAACA
This sequence comes from Aedes albopictus, assembly GCF_035046485.1. Taxonomy (NCBI): domain Eukaryota; kingdom Metazoa; phylum Arthropoda; class Insecta; order Diptera; family Culicidae; genus Aedes; species Aedes albopictus. Next base: position 45,240,587 of record NC_085138.1, read on the forward strand.
AAACGCAGTCAAGAAGCGTTTATGACTCGATGATCACGTTTTGCCATGGTTAATTTAAAAACATTTTTATGTTGGTCATTACCGCAAGCCGTCTTCCAGTGTAGGGAAATGCTTATATGTACATAATTTTCTCCCTAGACTCATCCAGGAATCTCTTTTCCTTTTGAAATTCTTTGTGGAATTCTTCAAGTTCTTATGGCAGTTCATAAGTTCTTTCCGGGATCCTTCAAAGAATTCCTGCTAACAATTTTTGAAGACATCCTTCTGGGACTTTAATTTTTTTTGTGCACACGTGAGAACTATTTACACCCACGAGAGACGCGACCAGAGAACGAACACAACACGTTTTGTTTTTACTAACGATTAAAAAGGATTAATAAATTACCTTTTTGACGACCGGTTTCGGGCACGATGCAGCCCATCGACGGGACAATGTCCGGACTAATTACTATAGGTTGCTCACACGACACACATATTCAAACTGTATACAGTACACGTCGAGAAGAGATAAAATTTACTACATTTTCAGCTTCGTCATATGGAATACGGATGATTGTATTGGGGAATCGATTTCATTCATCAATGGAGGATCGGCAGTAGCTATGAAAATTGATTCCCTGGCATTGACTGAGGAATGGTGTTTTTCTAACAGGTTGGCTTGTTGCCAATTAACAGTGTGATTTTCGGCCAAAACATGCACGGCTACACTCGATTCATTCAGCCTACCATTCTCAACCGCATTCATTAAGTGTAGAATTAGCATTTAAGTTGAAATACACGATAATATAAACAAAAAAAAAACACATTCCTATGTTCTCGCAGGCGAACTTTCAATTTGCGGCCAGTTTGTCCGGTATACACGGATGGACTATCTTTGAAAGCGATTTGGTAGATTTCCGATTTTTCTTCGGTGAGAATCTTATCCTTGAGATTGCACAGCAAGTCCTTCAGTGTGTTTGGGCTTTTGTACACTACGTGGAATCCATGGCGCTTCAGTGTGTTGAACCGAATTTGTTAATTTGGGATAGAAAGGGAGACCAATCCTTCATCCTTCCACTTTGGCCATGGAGTGGCACGCTGTTTGTTTCTGTGCACCAAAATGGTTTGAGTCCGACGTTATGCAACGATCGGTGGACGTTGGTTTTCGGTAGATTGCAAACTTCTGGTATTCATCCAGGAATTTCTCTAGGTGTGCCAAGTGGGATTCTTCTAATACATTCTTCTAAAATTTCTGCAATTCATCCATGGCTCTGTTCTAGTAATCCTCCAAGAACTCTATTCTTGAATCTATCTATTGAATTCCTACAAGCATAATCTTTAAAATCACGGAGGAATCAAGAATAAATTCCAGTAAGAAACTCTGCAAAATACCCCTAACTTCTTCTTCTCCTTTATGGCTCAACGTTCGCATTGGAACTTGATCTGCCTCTCTTCAACTTAGTGGAGCACTTCCACAGTTATTAATTGAAGGGATTTCTTTGCCTGCCATTGCATGAATTTGTACATTGTGTGGCAAATACAATGATACGCTATGCCCAGGGAGTCGAGACAATTTTCCCGACCGGAACGGGAATCGAACCCGTCGTTTCCGGATTGGCGATCCCATAGCCTTAATCACTAGGCTAACTGGAGACCCTACCCCCAACCCTAACAATCCCGAAATAATACTCAGATAGAACTAGGGTAGCGATCCACTTGGGCAGTGGCCGGTATTTTGGGCACTTTTCGCTTTAATTCAGTCAATTCGAAACCAATTGACTTGAAATTGTGTACACGATTAGATGCTCTACGTATCTCACCGCGTTCCAAAAATTGTGTCAATTGGTTCAAAATTGGCTGAGTTATTGCAGAAAAGTGCCCAAAATAGGAGCCCTGCCGAATTGGTTCCGCTTCCCTATGTATTTAAGGAATCTCCAAAAGGATTTCATGAAGGAATCCGCAAGTGTTTCTGTAGGAAACCCAACAAGAATTCCCAGATAGCGTTTCTAGAAGAATTTCCCGAAGATTCGACAGATTTTTAGAAAAAATCACTCAAAACGCTTAAGCTTTGATTTTACTATAGTATACTTGACCAATTTGACCACTTTTGACAATAATAAAAATTTAACCAAGTTGTACCGAACAAAAAAATGCCACTCTTGTAATACGAATACTTTCAGAAAACTTCTTATTTCAGCTCTTTTCATAAGATTATCTTATGAAATTATTCATAATAAGAATTATTCATTTTCATAAAGTATGGCATCTATACTTAACAGTTATGGATAAATTCCAGAAGTTAGGGAAGTGAAACCATCTCAGCAGGGGTCCTATTTTGGGCACTTTTCTGCTATAACTCAGCCAATTTTAAACCAATTAACACAATTTTAGAACGCGATGAGATACGTGTAGTATCTAGCCGTGTACAAAATTTCAAGTCAATTGGTTTGGAATTGACTGACTTATAGCGTAGAGTGCCCAAAATATCGGTCGCTGCCTAAGTGGTTCGCTACCCTATTTTGATGAACATTATTAGTTTAAATACATACTAAGTCTTCATTGAGTGTGGATAGAACGCGAACCGCTTAAAAACCCCTGCTCCGACTTTATGTATACAGAGCAGTGGGTTATGATAAATACAAAATTCACCCAATCTACTGCAATATGCCCCCAGCGCACAGCAGCACCTTTCATAATCGTTGCAATTATCTTTTGTGTTTCTTTTGGATTCCGATTCGGACCATTGCTTCACCACAATCGCGATAAATGTTTATTCTTCCTTCCATCAAATCAAAGCAGAGCACCCCGTCCGAAGTTCGAGTGAGTTCCCAGACGATTAAATAATAATTATTTTTTTCTTTCGTGATCGTAACCACAAAAACACAGCAAGCACTTCGCACATGACCAACACTAGCGCAACGAGCGCAACACTCCCCCGCGCGGAAAGCAAGACTGCTTCAAACATTCATTGTGTTATTGAAATCAGGAAACGCTCTAATTTTCGCATAAAATTCGATTATCTAGCCCTTTGGAAATCGATCATAAAGATAATAATCACAAAATCGCACCACAAAATTTAGTTTTAAGCACAACCAGCCGCTGCAGCAAGATGGAAATTTTATCCAACAAAACGAATAAAACAATCACAGACCCGACAGAAAAACACACTGTTCGTAGGCGCGACGCAAGGAGAATACATTGTACTAGTACTAGTACTAGTAAAATGTATTCTCCTTGGGCGCGACGAGGATGCGACTGGAAAGCGGAAGAAGAAAAGTGCGCGCGGTGCGGGTGATGACAAAAACATCGCAGCTTCGAAATGGTTAGAAATTGCAGGGGTGAGCAGAGGTGAGAGCAAACACGTCGTGTGCGGTTTAAGGTGAATCGGGACGCTGTGTTATTTTTCCCTATTTTTCCTAGAGACTGTATCCAGCATTTTAAAAGCGCGCATGGCGGCCAGCAAGTAACACCCACTGGTGGGTGTATTCATGGTTTGACATTTGACCTGTGTCGTTTGGCAGATGACGGTCTGTTTACGTGTGCGTTGCAAAGCAAGCGAAAAACAATCTGGATTTGATAAACAAAACAGTTTTTGGTCATCAATCATCAATCAATCATCAAAATGTTGTCCACAAAAACGCAAACTTTATCGAACGAAGATCTAGAACGATATAAAGAAAAAATTGTAGTTGTCGATGGGAAGGACCCGTACACATTCAGTTACGATGCAAAAGTGCTTCCATTATCGGTAGATTACGATATGGTTTTGACCTACTTATTGAATACGCTATCATTCCGCACCGGAGAGCCAGTAAGAAACCACAAATCACTGGAAGCGTGTAAAAGTTTTGAGCGAGGTTTCGTTAAAGAGGTGAAAGGACGAAAATACAAACATATTTATGCAGTGTTTGGAAAGGTAAAATCATCGAAAAAAAACGTGTTGGCCATTTCAAATACGAATATTTCTTGCAGGTTTTACATAGCATGAGACTCAATGATCCGCCAGCAGAATGTTGGATTTTAATACAAGCTGTTAAATCAACCAGTAAAGAGCCCGGAGAAATACATTCAGCTCATTGTGATTGTACTGCAGGTGCAGGTGAAACTTGCTCACACGTAGCAGCAGTACTTTACGCTCTGTGCTACGCCAGAGAAACTTGTTTGGATAAAAAGGTTTGCTAGACAAGAGTTGTTTTGTTTTCTAGTTGTCTACATACAGTATTTATTTTTAGATTTCCGTTACTGAACTCCCAGCCTATTGGACTCAACCATCTGGCAGTGCCCAAGAAAACTTATACAAACCCGTGGAAGATGTTAACTTTGGTCGAGAAGTACAAACCAGTTGTGAACTTCGGGAATACAATTTAGAAAAATCCAACGATGAGTTGAAGGCCCTTATACTGGAACTCTCAAGAGCTGGCCAAGACGTTGCAGCAAGCAAAGCCTTCTTCAAACCTTCGGAGCTGAATGCTGAGGAAGATGATGCACGTTTTTATGCTGAAAATATCCTGAGCTTTAAAAAAATGTTTGATGCCGATTTGGTTGGACGTCCGCTGGTTGAAATCATTGACCATGGTAAAGAAATTGACTGGAGCTTCACGAATGAGGACTGCATGCTAGTTGAAGAGCTGACTCGGGGTCAATCCTCTGAGCCATTATGGTTCAAACTAAGATACGGTCGCGTAACCGCCTCCTGCTTTGGTAAAGTGGTAAAGACCAAGGGGAATGACATATCCTTTTCTAACCGGAATATCCGCATTTATCCGTTTCTAACCGTCGCTAACCGTTGCTAAGCGAGCTGCTAAGTGAGCAGCGGTTAGACACGGTTAGCAACGGTTAGAAACGGATAAATGCGGATATTCCGGTTAGAAAAAGATATGTCATTCCCCTTGGTAAAGACTAGAATAGATTCTCCGTCAATGACATTGATCAACTACATTTGCGGAGAAAGTGCAAGTCAAGAGTTTCCTGCGACATTGTACGGAAAAAGGAATGAGCATAAAGCTATTGCAGCTGCTGAAGATCTGTTTAAGCTTCAAAAACATAAAGATTTCCGTACAAGAAAAAGTGGATTGATAATCAATACTAATTATCCATACTTTGCTGCGTCGCCTGATTGTGTATTTGATTGTAGTTGTTGTGGAACGGTAGTAATAGAAGCAAAATGTCCATACAAATTTGAGCACTTCCAGAGGGAGGATGGAATCAGATCCTTAATTACAAGACAAAATCCGTACATACTTCGCGATAATGATGGGAACCTCAAAATGAACCATAAGCACGAATATTACTTCCAAGTACAAATGCAAATTCATTTATCTAAAGCTTCATTTGCCCTTTTTGTAGTCTGGGCCCCTAAGTTTACTTTGTTTATAAAAGTAACAAAAAATGAAGTTTTCTGGAAAATCAACTCGTTAAAAGCATCTAAATTTTTCGAACAGGTACTTATTCCAGAAATATTAACAAATTTTTTTACGATACCAAGTGTAGCTAATGCAGATGACGTAAATGATGGCACTAATGATAGGATGTGAAAAAGAGTGTACAATAGAACACCATGCCACCATGGTCCTCTACTCTAAGTAGAATATTTCACCACTGTTAGTTGAAACCTGTCAAAATTTATAGAAATACAAAATGTCTAAGTTAAAACAATCGTGAGTTTTTATTCATTGATTTTTTCGTTTATAAATCACTTAATGATAGAAGGACACAGGTTAACTAGAGCACAGCAGACTGTTACAGCCATATACAAAACATTTACGCCGTTATGCTCATGATTCATCATATTAATACTGACCGGGCCCTTAAGTAATGTATACTTTCCTCTCAATGCTCCTATGGAACGCTCCACCTCATTTCGAACTGAGGCCAAAGCTCTTGTTCTCTCAACTGCAACTGAGCTAAGTTGCCGCTTCCTGTTTGAAGAATCTGGGACCCTTAGCGTAGTATTTTTATCCTGAACAAATTTTTGAATGGAAAATCCACGATCAGCGAGAATCAGATCATCACTCTGAATTTTATCTAGATAACCACTAGCTTCCGTTATTTGTTTGTCAGATGTTCGACCAGTGTATGGTTTTGAAATGTACGAAATAGTTCCGAATGGAGTTATGCTTATCAGCATTTTGGTTGTGTAGTGACTTTTGTAATTCGAATACATTTTCAACGTGGCATCTTTAGTACTAGGCTTCTCTGTAAAAATTTCAAAACAGTCGATAATTGAGGTTATACTCCTAGAAAAGACTTTTTTGAACTTCAAGGGAGTGTAGTAACCCAGAAGCTCTTTTTCGGGCCATTTTATTAGCCCTTGCAACTGTTTGTATAACGAGTACAACCCCGAATAAAAATATTTACATGCAGTAGCCGTAGAAACATTGAAAAGATAACCGATAGTTTTGAAACATAAATTCAATCTAAGACGAATGAGAAGGGCTTGTTCACAAATGTCATAACGCTGGAGAGGGTGGGTGGGTGTCCTCCATGGTGTTACAGCCCGAACAAATAATTTTTCTTCCCATACAAACAGTGTTACGAAGGGGTCGGTGGGTGTCAAAACAGGCCAATTTTGGCGTTATGATATTTGTGAATGAACCCGAACCAGGACAAAAACTTGTTCTTTGCTTAACACTCGTGATGAAACTAGAATCCCTGCATGAACAAAATCGTACAAAATCTTAAGGCTAATAAAGTTTGGAAGATCAGTGAAATGACGAGTCTTCGAGTCATTACCCTCAAAAGCTTTTAGATCAAAAACCATTATTTGCCTTCGCCTGCTTTTCTCCAAAGCTCGTTTCAGCCGCTCAATCTCAGCACCTTTTTTCGCGAGCTGCTGTTCGCACATCTCCTCAGCGTGTTTCTCAGTTGATTCAAACTCGTCACACTGAATCTGCTCATCCATGCTTTCATTTATATTTTGTTCGAGTAGCTGATCGATTTCCAAGTGCGCCAGGTAGCAATTTTGGCAATCATCAAGCTCCGGGCAAGTTTTCAAGCTCTCTTCGAGATGTTCCTCATTCGTAGATTCAATATCAACCTCATTTTCCAACCATTCTTCCAGGATTTCCGGCTCATCGAAATCTCTACCGTCGAAATCCATAGTAAATGCCGACCGCTTTTCCAAGACATCCTCTTCATAAACTATATCGTTTTCTGCGCTATCGTCGTTGTAAACCAGAAATTCTTCTGTTATACAATTGAAGCTTGCATTATACTCCACCCACTCTTCTAGTAATTCGTCATCGTCTTCTTCAAGAACTGCATCGTTTTGCAAACCTCTGCTTCCAGTCCATTCTGATGGGATCGTCTCGGGGATCGTATTGATGAGTTCTTCCAGAGGAGTCTGCCCAAGACTCTGTTCGTCAGGTCCGCTGCATCCGGAATCTGATTCGATATGTCCAGCCTCTATAACAAAATTAAGTATTCTTAGTCCTACTTTTTAACAGGTACGAGTTTGTAAGTTTATAAAATAAGAAATTAAGAAAAAAAAAACTTTCATCAAATATTGTCCCGTGGTGTTCGCTGTCCCGGTAGCTTGCACGTCCACATCATCATACTCAGTAATCTGCTGATTTTCGTCCAAAAACAACGTGGGGATCCAGTTTACCTTATCCGTTTCATTATATGCCGCAGGTTTGCCTAAACCAATCACGATATTGTAAAAATAATAGTACTTATACAATTGCATTTATCTACCTGTTTCAAAATGTTTACTGCACACTTTGGCGTGTCGGTAATCGATATCGGTGCGACTGATTGCGCTAATCCACAATTTACGCCTCTGTATCTGTAAATTTGTGGTACCAGTAGGTATCTGATGAAACGAAAATTTGCCGTCCGAATACTTGGAATCACAGTTACCGATACAACACCCGCGAACCATCTTTACATCCAATTGATATTTTCTTCCTTCTGAGCGAATTGATAAACAAAAACAAATTTTTCTGCTGTTGAGTGGCGATAAAAAAAAAACAAAATCTGCGATGACATCAACTGCCAAACGACACAAGCCAAACGTCAAACTTAATAATTACCCACCAGTGGGTACTACCCAAGTTCTACCCATTATCGTCCGCCATGAGCGCACGTAAATTGCTGGATACAGTAGACGTTCGCTCGGTGCAAACGGTTTAACTGCAATGCTTTTTAACTACAAGTCCGCTAAGTGCAACAATTTTGCAATTATCGCACCGCTATCCGTCAAACTGAAATGTCAATAGCGATGCGATGTTTTTCGCATGCACTTTTGCTGCATTGCGATGTTTTCCGTATGCACATTGACTGCATTCTGCAGCAACTGACAGTTCTTTGACGTCTGTCAGTTGTTGCAGTTATCGAATTTCATTCGTTAACTGAAACGTAAACATGTTGCAGTTATCGAACGTCTACTGTACACGGTCGTTCGTGAAAACCCATTAATGGATGAAAAAACTCCCATTTTCGCTAGAAGTGCCTCTCCCCATTTAATGGGTAAAGACTGTTTACCCATTAATGGGTAGACACCAGGCCCTTGACACGGCCTATATCAATGCATTGGAATCATGGTAGACAGGATGTCCTGGGCGCTAGTAAATAGCGCCCACTGTCAAATGCGAAAACATCAACAATTTTTTGTTTAACGTTTGTTGTGGTTTGTTGATCAGTTTTTGGAATCATATTTTCCACCTCTTATGATCACAAAACACTTCAAACTCGCTTTAATATTAATGTACGGTAATAGGAGCATGCGATTAGTTGAATTAAGCAACCCAACAAACACGCATTGTGAATGTGATTTCGTGTGTGGCTCACAACACCAAACAAAACCTGCGTTTGTTGATTACACGCTCGTTTCAATTTGCACGAATATGAGTATAAGGCAGTTAGATGTTGGCTACGATAAATTTCATTCATGCCAGGGGCCTGGTAGACACAGTTTATGTCAAATGATGGGTAAATATTTAACCATTTTGAAAAAGCGACGGCGCCGTAAAATGGGTGAAAAAATACCCATTTTTGAAATGGTGTTTGTTAGCTGGAAATTTTAAATGCATTCAAATCAAACAAACAGAAAATAGTCATTCCTAATACACTTTATTAAAAAATAGTACACTTCTTAGCCACTATAATTTGTTATTTATAATCACTTTATAATTCTTGGTAAAATCTTCTTGCTGGAATCCGGAAGCCTTGCCGAAAGCTGAACCCGGATAAAAAATACAATAGAAAAACATAGGATTCTAATGTAACAGTACCATTGAAAACCATGCTATAACCTGCTATGATCAGACTTCCTTAATCATGGTTATGAACATCAGTGTGCAGTCTGATGAAAAAGTTTTGTTAAAAACTATCCTCAAGTGGTAATTTATGAAGTTGGAAAAAACGTTGTACGCAACTTGGTGCCTTGGGGCAAGACACTGTGCTGTAGAGTGCATTTTCCTTCACAGAGTTGCTCAGAATTTCTCTAGATTGCTCCCGTTTTTACTTTAGTGTTGCCTGGTCTATCGCAAAATCAAAACAATATTGCCCGATATCTCGCTTTTCTTGCAGTTTTAGGGGTGTTTTTCAACAAATTTCGTCGATCAGGGAACGTTAAAAAATTACGTCCAACATTTGGGGGAGGGGGGGGGTCTTGAAAATTGTGACAGTACGTGTATTGGGTTTAGGGAAATTGCGTGACAGAGGGGGAGGGGGGTCTAGAAATCCCGAAAAACGATGGACGTAATTTTTGAATCTTCCCTCATTGATGAAAAGAGTTACTCAGAATTTCTCAGAGTAACTCTCGTTTGCACAGTTTCTTGCCCTTTGCTTGGCGCAGAACTCAATTTTTACAGCACTCGTCGTAATTGGGTTTTTAAATTAAGAAAAATGTATTGATTTTTTGACTTTATACAAAAGAGCGCCTTTTTCTGAACCACCATGATTTTTTTCAGATTTTTAGAACTTCATTTTGGTACCTAAAATCGCGTTCGAAGAGATTTTTCGAAATCACCTTTTGACAGCTGGCCAACTGCTTGACAGCTCCGCCCAGTACAAAATGCGACGAGGGGTGATTCGACAAATCGCTACCATACAAACTTCAAATTGATTTTTTAATAGGTTTCCAGGCACCAAAATTCATGAAAATTTGGATTTCGGCTCAGTTTTGCATGCAGATTTTGAATATGGAATTATCTCAACAACGCTAAGGGAACGTCCATAAATTACGTCACGCTTTTAGGGGGGAGGGGGGGTTCAGTAAAGTGTGACAATCCATACAAAAATTTCAGAGCTCTTATACAAAAAGTGTGACATAGGGGGGAGGGGGGGTTGAAAATGGGCAATTTTTGCGTGACGTAATTTATGGACGCTCCCTAAGAAGCCAATTATCCAACTCGGCAAGCCTCGTTGGATAAATGTACGACTCATGCTGTAAAAATCTTCATTCTGCACCTTGTTGCGTAAACTGCTATGAGCCTCTGCACGAATCTGGCGTACTGCTCACTCCCACAGAAAATTTGAAAACAGTTCGCACAGTAAAAGTCAAATGTGACTTTTACTGTGCGCGGTGTTTTCAAATTTTCTGTGGGAGTGAGCAGGACAGGGCAAATTCGTACAGAGGCTCATTTCCAAATTTCTAGCAACCCTGCAAAAAAATTCGATGCAAAATCATCGCCTCGCGTGCAACATGCACATTGTTGCGTACTGCGATGTTGTACGGAGGAGGCAGCAATGCGACAAAAGCTGGTGCGCAAGTTGTCAAATTCTTGCATCGACTGGCGAAAAACAGAAAACGCAACTACATTCTCCCGCACTCACCTGGTGGAAAAAGTTCGATTTTCCCGTGATCGGAAGCAGATTTTTATCCGTTTCCAACGTAAGCGTATCCGGACATCTGTTGGGTGCGATGGATTCTTCGGCAATGTCACTCAAGTCCTCGGAGGACATCCCCTTGGCGGATGACGATCTGGAAGGTGAGTCACAGTAGGCCGATGAAAATTGGGAAAAAAAAAGGATAAGATTTTTTTGCCTTTTTCCAGTGATCATCAACGATGACGACAGTTCCAAGTACATGCAGAACGGTCGCTCGCTGGACTCGATTGCCAGCTCGTACACGAACGGGAACTCCAGCCCGCGGCACTTCCTTGAAAGCGAGGGTCCCGATGCCGACGAGCAGGAGGAACGGGCCCGGCTGATAACCCAGGTGCTGGAGCTGCAGAACACCCTGGACGATCTGTCCCAGCGGGTGGACAGCGTCAAGGAGGAGAATCTGAAGCTGCGGTCCGAGAACCAGGTCCTCGGCCAGTACATCGAGAATCTGATGTCCGCTTCGTCGGTGTTCCAGTCGACCAATCAGGCCCAGGCCTCGTCGGCCCCGAAGAAGAAGTAAGGCCCCACTGCACGGGCCTGGAGGACTTGGAAGACCAAAGAAAGCGGATCGGATTCCTTTTCTTGTACGTACCTACCTACACTTACCTATCACTAAAACAAATATGTATGCAGATTTTTCTTCACTCACGCTGGTGCTAAGGATACGAACAAACAACACAGTTTATTAGGGTTCATTGTTGTAGACACGCGCTTTCCTCCTAGAGTCCGAGAGCTAACTGCAGTAGTTTATTTGAAATCAGGCAAAGGTTGCTTAGTTGTTTTAACTTTGCTTGGCACACTACTAAATACCGCGCACTGAGAGAAAAAAGTAGCCAGAAAAACCGTTTTGTGCGATCTATTTTTTGAAAGAGTTGTAATTTTGTACACGGGTTGAGCTCATAGTAGGCTACGCGCACTGTTATCGCAGTAGATACATTCATATAGGGGGACTCGCGTTGATGGTAGGACATGTGCGGTGGATAGGTTCTCATGACACTCCTTTTTTACTGTCCTTTTCTATTATTTTTTACATTCATTCAGATTCGCGAGAAAAAGTACTGCTATTTTTAAGTTTTGCATCCATATATCGAAATCGCCATCGTTAATAGTTCTGGTCGTTTAGGAAGTATTTCGTTTAAGGTCAAGAACGTTGTGTTCAAAAGAAAGAAATTCCTCGAATAGTTTTATGCATATTTGGATTTATTTATATACTAATTTAAGTTTAAACTCTCTTCTTTTACAAACACCTACACTAAGTTAAGTAAGAGGTTTGAATTGTAAGATTTCCTGCTGAAAAGTGCATTTTATTTTATTTCCTCTCTAATATTTTATAAGAGTTGTTTGTAAGTTTTGTGTTATTTAAGCAATGTGATCAAAAATTCCCGCTCTTATTGAACGTAATCAAATGCTTCAAAATAAACTCTTCGCTTTGTACACAGAACTACTAAAATGTTTTATTATTACCTTTCTCAATCCTTATGGGTGGTACGCAGAACATTAAGTCTTAAAGTTTTCGTGTGCGGAGAATGTTTCTACGTCATTCCATTCAAAATATATTGAAAAAATAGGCACATTTTAAGTATTTTCTACTTGAGTGACAAAAATAACACCCCTCTAAATTATTTTGATATGTTTTATAACAACATTTCTTCTTTTGAATGCAGGGAAAAGATATTTTTTATGTTTGCCCCAACCCGTCATCAAAAACTATGATTTTTTTAGAAAAAATCTGTAACTATTGAACCAAAACAGATAACGACCATCTCAGCCAAGGGCGTAGCCAACTTTTTGGTCAGGGGGGAGGCAAGCACCCTTGGCAAATTTGTACCTACTAGCTTTTATAACTAAACGCAACACGATGAAATTGAATATAAAAATATTACACTTTAAAAGCAGTATTTAACCAAGGGGTCTCCAACTAAATTGATTACCTGTCACTACTGAAAAAGTTACTCTGATTACTCATTGATTACTCAAGATTACTACAGATTACTAAGATTACTTCTGATTACCATGATTACTTGTGATAACCTTGATTACTTGTGATTACTTATTGATTACCAAGATTACTATTGATTACTCAAGATTACTACTGATTACTCAGATTACCTATGACTATCATATGATTACTCAAGATTACTTTGTTTGGTGGTACCGTTGATTACCTAGTTGATTACATTTGATTACCATTGATTACATCTGATTACCATTGATTACATCTGATTACCATTGATTACTTCGGATTACTAATGATTACTTGTGATTACCTGATTACTCAGAGAAATCGAAAGTAATCATTGATTACTTGTCAGTCACTAAAAAACTTGTTGGAAACCCCTTGTATTTAACCTTTCAGCACTTACGCTGTTGTATTTTGTACAATAGAGCTTGCTGACGTTTATTCACCTTTCTCTTTCAAACATGCAGGCGGAATAGGATTTGTTGTCATCAGGAAAGGTTTCCCGATGAAAACAAATCCTATCCCGCCTGCAAGCTTGAAAGAGAGAGGTGAACAAACGTCAGCAAGCTCTACACGTTGAAAAAAGTTCGCCTGTTCTACACAACGTGGTGCTGTTAGTGGTGGACATTTTCTGGAAGATTTAGAATTTTAGGATTACTCGGGCATTGTTTTTTCTGGACCTAAGATTTTTTTGGTGATATCTACAAAACATTCGTAAGAAATTATAGCTGAACTCTTTTTGAAATTACCAACTCTTTTCTTTATGATTACCTTAAACAAGGTTTTTCAATAGAACATAATGAAACCCCGTCCAAAGATATTTTTTTTTCAAAATGTCTACATAATGTCTTCCATGACTAACTGGTGTTCTTTCAGTAATTATTCATCCAGTTTGTACATATACATATGTACATTGTATATGCTTATTGGCAATCTTGGAATGCCCTGGACCTCTATTCCTCTAAGATTAAATCTTTAGTTGAATTGTTCCGAGTACATCCTTGTCGAAATCTCCCTAATGATTTTTTTACTCATCTTAGAGCATAATCCTATAGAAATGTCAATTAACGTTCTCCCGGGAGGATCCTTGGAAGAATTCTTGAAAGTACTCTCATAAAAGCCTTGAAACTATCACTGAAGGAAACCCTCGAGTTATTCCTGTGAGAATTCCTGAAAGAAATGCCTAGAGAAATTCTTGAAGAATTTTGCTGCAGGTATTTTCGGAGAATAGGATTTTTGAAAACATCCTGGAATTTATATGATTGATAAAAAGAAATGTCTGGAGGAATTGAAGAAGGAATTCCTAGAAAAATTATTGGTGCATTTCCTAGAGAAATTCCGGGAGAAATCCCTGGAAGAATTCCGAAAAAGTTTTTCCTGGGTGAATTCCCTGGAGAAATATCTGAAAGCACTTCTGAAGAAACTGCTGGAGAGAGTCCTGAAAGAATCACTGGATAATTTCCTGGTTCCTGTATGCATCTTTTTTAAATTATCTTTAAATGCTAGTCAGGTCAGGTCAGGTAATCCTGGAAACATTCTTGGGTACATGCCTAATACAAATGATTGAACGATTTTTGAAATTTCTGAAGTAACTCCTAAATGAATTTTTGAAAAGAAACTGAGAGGAATGTCTGAAGAAATCACTTCATGTATTCCTGGAGCAATCTCTGGAAGAATTCCCGGAGGAATTTCTAAAAGTATACCTGCAGAAATTTCTGGATTAATTCTTGGATGAGACCCAGCAGGAATCCCTGGAAGAATTCCTGCAGAAATCTCCAGAGGAATTCTGAGAGGAATGCTTATAGAAATTTCTAAAAAAAAATCAGGAAGAAATTGCCAGAAAAATTTCAAAAGAAATCTCTTGAGATATTCCTAGAGGAAATCTCAGAGAAAATTTTGAAGAAACCTTTAGAGGAATTCTTAGAGAAATTACTGGAGGAATCCCTGAAGCAGTTCCTGGAAAAATCTCTAGAGAGAATCCTGAAGGAATGCCTGGAGGAACTTCTGAATGAATTTCTGGTGTAATCCCTGGAAGAATTCCTGGAGCAATTCTTGGATGATACCCAGCAGGAATTCCTGGAGAATTTCCTGGATAAAGTCGTGGAGCAATCCTTGGAAGAATTCCTAGAGAAATCTTCAGAGGAATATTCTGGGAGGAATTCCTGGAGAAATTTCTGGAAAACTCACTTGAGTAGTTCCAGGAGAATTTCCTGGAAGAATCCTTGGAGGAATGTCTGGAGGATTTCCTGAAGGAATTTCCAAAGGATTTCCTGGAGGAATCTCTGGTAAAATCCCGGGAGAAATTTGTGGAGAAATCTCTGGAGGAATATCTGGAGGAATTCATGGAGGAATGCTTGGAGGAATCCCTGGAAAAATCTCTGAGGAAATCTCTAGAGGATTTCCTGGAGAAATTCTTGGAGAAATTGCTGAAATAATTTCTGAAAGATGTCCAGGAACAATTTCAGTAAAATTCCTGGTGGAATTCTTTAAGAAATTCCTGAGGTAACTCCTGGAGGAGTTCCTAGAGAAATTAGTGGAAAAATCCTGGAGGATGCCTGCAGAAATTCCTAGAGGTACTTCTGTGGGAATTGCTGGAGGCTTTCCTGGATGATTCTCTAGGCAAGTTTTTGAAAGAATTACTGGATGAATGTCTGAAGGAATCTGTAGAGGAATTTTTGGAGATTTCTATTTATATTTCTTTATTTCTGGAGAAAAAAAAGTGGAGACATCCCTGAAGCAATTCCTGGAGGAATCATTTGAAGAAATCCTGGACGAATGCCTGGAGGAATCCCTAAAAAATCCTGAAGATATAGCTGGAGCGTTTCCTGGAACAAATTCTGCAGAAAGTCCTAGAGGATTCCGTGGAAGAATCCTTGAAGGAATTTCCTGGAGAAATTTCTAGAGGATTTCCAGAAGGAATCTTCGAAGGATTTCCTAGAGAAATCCCTGGAAAAAAAATGTCCCTGGAGGAGGAGGAGGAGGAACTTTGAAGCAATTCCTGAAGGAATCTCTGTAAACGGTCCTGGAGAAATCCCTGAAAAATTCCTGAAGGTATTCCCGAAAAATTTCCTCGAAGAATTTCTGAAGAAATTCCTAGAGGATTTCTCAGAGAAATTCCTGGAGAAGTTGATGAAAAAATGTCTGAGGGTTGTTCAGGAGCAATTCCTGGATCAACTCCCGGATAAATCCATGGAGAAGTTCCTGGAGAAATTCCTGGATGAAATTCTGAAGGAATGCCTGGAGGTATTCCAGTGGGAATTGGGTTCTTTAGGGGTATGCAAATTATTGCATAATCGGGATCTCCGTCCAAAAATTAGTCGAAATCCAAAATTTCATCATTTTTGGTGCCCGGGAACTATTTTTAAAATGCATTTAAAGTTTATATGGGAAGATTTTTTTGTTCGGGGCGAACTGTCACTTTATCGATTGAACTGTCATAAGCTATTTTACGAGACGTTCTACCAGTGGGCCGCTCATTGTTAGTGTTTACATTTGATATTTTTGTTTTCGCGAAAAGTATACTTTACTTTAGCATAACATGTGGTGAGCGCTAATCAGATTTTTGCTGGCAGAGATGTTTCGGTTTCTAATGCGGCATGTATGAATCCCCCGAGCTGTATGATGTCACTAGTAGATGAAAAAAACATCCCCACGGTCTACGGATATTAATTATAGTGGGCGGATTGACGCATTTTTGCAGATAAATGAACCCCGTTTATTGGATGGGCCCGTATCACATGTTATGCTAACGAAAATGTAAATAAATGGGCCCACCGGTTGGACTTCAAAGCTGGTAAACATTCAAAAAACAGCTGATTTGAAACGTCTCATAAAATGCCTTATTCTATCCACGGAAATTAAAACTGTTTTGTTTATTTAACCATCAAAACAAAGGAATTGGAATGCAATAAAATCACCTTATACTCAGAAAAATAAGCTCTTTCGATTAGGCTGAAGAAAATGTCAATATTTTATTCACTAAACAACCCAATTGCTGGATGAATCTCTGAAGGAATGCCTGGAGGAATCTCTAGAGGGATTCTTGAAACAATTACTGGATGAATTTCTGGAGGATTCTTTAGAGTACTGTATCTCTGATGGGAGGAATTGGAGGAATTTCTAGAGGAATTTCTGGAGCAATTCCTGGAAAAATCCTCGAAGGAATTACTGAAAGAATCCCTGGAAATATTCGTGGAGAAAACCCTGGAGGAATTCTTAGCGGAATTCCTGGAAGAATCCCTGCAGCAATTATTGGAGAAAATTCTGGAAGATTTCCTGGGGGGATCCTTGGAAAAATTCCAGAAGGTATTCCTAGAGAAAATCCTGACCGAATTTCTGAAGGAATCCGTGAAGGATTTCTTGAGGAAATTCCTGGATGAATTGCTGACAGAATTTGTGAAGGAATTCCCAGAAAAATTCCTGGTGAAATTCTTGGAGATATCCCTGAAGAAATTCCAGGGATTATTTCTGGAGGAAGCAATTCCTGGAGGAATATATGAAGGAATAGCAGGAGGAATATCTGAAAGAATTCCTGTAGAAATCTCTGCAATAATCCAAGGAGGTATCCGTGGAAGAACTCCTGGATAAATTCCTGGAAGAATGCCTAGGACTGCCTGGTGGAATTCTTGGAGGTACCCCTTAAGTAATTCCTGGAGAAATCTTCGGAGGAACTCCTGTAGGCGTCTCTGGAAAAAGTCTTGGAGGAATCCCTCGAAGAATTTCTGTAGGAATTCTCGGAGGAATGTCTGTAGGAGTTCCTAAGGGAAACACCAGAGGAGCTCCTGGAGAAATATCGAAAGGAATTCCTAGAGGAATATCTGGAGGAATTCTTGGGGGAACTTTTAGAGAAATCCCTGCAGGAATTCCCAGAGGATTTCCGGGAAAAAATTCTGGATGAATTCCTGATGAAATTTTTGGAGGAATCTCCGAAAAAAAAATCGTAGGGGAATACCAGGAATAATTCCCGAAAAAAAACGCAGATGGAGTTCTTTGAGAAGGAATCCTTAATAGATGAGTTCGTGGAGGAATCCCTGTAGCAGTTCCTGAAGAAATCCCTAGAGGAATTCCTGAAGAAATTCCGGAAGTAATCCCGGAAGCAATTTCAAGAGGAATTCCTGACGGAATCCTAAGAAGAGTTCCAGGGGAATCTTTGCAGGAATTTTTAAAATAAGTTTTTCCAGAAAAGAATCACAGAAGGAATTCCCGAATGAAGTCCTGGCGAAATTCTCGAAGGAATCTCTGGAGGCCTGCAGGAATTCCCGAAGGATTCTCTGGAGCAGGGATGGCAAAAATACTTTTTTCTCTTTTCCGTTCATCGATACCGCCAGTAAAATAAAAACAAAACAACGGCAGCACCAATACCATCAGACGCCGCGCCGACGGCAGTCAAGCAGACGCTTGATGGTTTTCGCTTCCCCACGAAAATATTTATGAGCAGTCATTCTGAGGCGGGTGATTGCGAAAAATGTCAAATATTTTCAACTGCTATTAACTCACTTGTTTTAATAAATAATTTAAATCTATTTGCATAAATAGGTAGAGCACACTCCTAGCTTTGTGATGCATGTAAAGAAGTTTGTCTAGAAGCGGTTTGAAACGCAGAAAAATGCGAAACGGGAGAGACAGAAATTTTTGTCGTCGTTGTGCTCGAGTACTGGCGCTCTCGCGCTTGGAAACCGTTTGGAGGAAGAAGGCTGCAGGAAAAAAAAAATGTTATGACATTTATTTTTCGAACAGTTTGAGTTTGGCTGGGCCTATGATATTCGTGTGGAAAAATGTCAAATGTACAGCCGGTAACCGTTTTTTCCAGTACATTTCTCATCCCTGCTCTGGAGAAACTCTTGGAGAAATTTCTAGAAGAATTCCTAAAGGAATCTTGAGAGGCATTCCTGTAGGAATCCCTGGAGGGATGTTTAGAAGAATTCCTACAGCAATTTCCAGTGGAATCCCTATGGAATGATTCGTGGAGGAATCCCTGTAGAAATTCCTGAGGGAATCCCAGGAAGAATTTCTGAAGAAATCGCACATGGAATTCTTGGAGATTTCCTGAAGGAATCCTAAGAAGAGTTCGTGGAGGAACTTCTTGAGGAACCTCTCTTGCAGTTCCTGAAGGAATCCCTGCAGGAATTCCTGAAGAAACCCCAGGCGGAATACTGGAAGCAACTGCAAGAGGAACTCTTGAGTTCCTGGGAGAATCCTTGGCGGAATTTCCCTGAAGATGTTCATGAAAGAATCACAGAAGAAATTTTCGGGTGAATATCTGAAAAAAATCTTGGAGGAATCACAGGAAGAATTCCTGAAGAAATCCTGAAGGAATCCTAAGAGAAGTTCGTGGAGGAACTCCTTGAGAAATCCCTGTAGCAGTACCTGAAGGAATTCCTGAAGAAACCCCAGAAGAAATCTTGGACGCAATACCAAGGGGAATTCCTAAGTGAATTCCTATACATTTTCTGGAGGAAGTACTGGATTAATTCCTGGAGGAGATCCTGAAAGAATTCCAAGAGGAACTTCTGAAGGAATTCTCAAAAAGTTCCAGGAAGAATCCTTGGAGGATTTTTTTGAATAATCCCTGAGAAGAACACAGAAGAAATTCATGGGTGAATCCCTGGAGGATTTTTTCGAGGGAAACCTGGAGGAATTCCAGAAGAAATCCCATAAATAATCCTGGAAGTCATCCCATGAGGAATTCCGTAGAAAATCTCAGGAAAGCTTTCTTAACAAATTCCTGGAAGAATTTCTGTAGGAATATCTAGGCAAAAAATGCAGGAATCTGTGTCTGAAAAAAAAATTGTAAACGAATTTTATTTTTGGAATCTTTGGATTCAGTGATTTAGACATTTAACCAAGCTTGTTATTTGGTAAAATTCTATGATAAGATTGATATCCCTGATAAAAAATATCATAAAAATACGATAAATTTTATTGTTACAACACCATTTTTTCGAAAAATATTCACCATTAAACGTATTGTAATTAAAACAGCACACTCACCATCACCCCTATTGTTCTATACCATCCGGCGAATGGTAAATGGCACTTTTACAATAAAAAATGGTGGTCGTTATGTATCTTAACCATAAAATTTTGAGAAAATTTTCATACACTTTTTCGCGAAAAACAATAGAATGTATTGTGTTTTTATGAGACATTTTTAGGGCAATTTTCAAAAGAAAACCATATATCTTAATGTTTTTTCATTGTTCTTACAATACAAATAAAATTAATTGAATGGCGTCAAATAAATCCTTGTTGCAATACAAATACAATAATATTTGTTGTTATTTGTAAGCAGTTTTCGCTTTTGAAAATTCATAGAAGTTATATTTCCCGCTAACATTTATATCCAGCATTTACGAGCACTAACAGCCGCCAGAATGATATGCACATTTTATGATAAGAGTTAAACACTCTGATGTCTGTCTGGTATGTGTTGCTTGGCAGCTGTTGATAAGATCTATCATCAATCTTTTCAAATAACTGCCAAATATCACAAGTCAGACCTCAGGTCGTATGATTCATACCATAAATCGTTTACAATTCATGTGGCCATTAGAATCTGTAAATGCTGAAGAAAAATGTTACCGAGAAATATGAATTCTTTGATTTTTCAAAGGCGAAATCTGTTTACATAACAACAAATATTATTGCATGTTTTAACATCGGTTCAATTGACCCCATTAAACAAATTGTATTTGTATTGTTGTCAATGGTAGTTTACTATTTTCTAGATTCCTTTAATTTATTGGAAAACATTAGAAAAATCATTGTTCATCTTTTTCTTGTCGTAACGTCCTCGCTTGGCTAAAACCTGCTTTTCAGCTAGTTTTCTATAACTACTTCCTCAGTTATTCATTGAGAGCTTCCTCTGCCAACCCGAATAGAAATTGTAACGTAGAAAACATTAGCATACATCTATAAAACCTTAACATTTAATGTATATTGTTGTTCTGCTAATGTACTCAGACTTCAATGAAACATCCAAGTACACAGTAATACATAAGATTTACATGTAACATTGAAATCAAACTTCAATGTGATGTTGAATTTAACATCCTAAAACATCCAAAAACAAACTGTTCTAATGTTACATCAAAATCAAATGTTATATTGATGTCAACTGTTGTTCGCTTGATACATCAGACTACATCTAATGACAGAAAAATGTCATGTAACATTAGAATTCAACATCATATTGATGTCATGAATTGCTCACTTGAAACATCAGAATACCTATCACAGCATTAGAATGGAATGTTACATCAGAATTAAATGTCATGTTGTTGTTGAGTGTTGCTCACTTGAAACATCAAAATACATTTAACGACAGATGATTGTGATGTTACATTAGAGTTAAACATCATATTGATGTCGACTGTTGCCCACATGGAACATCAGAAAACATGTAACGACACTAGAATAAAACTTTACATTAGAATTATACTTCATACTAATGTCAAGAATTCCCCACTCGAAATCTTGGAACATCAGCATACATCAAACGACAGATGAAAGTAATGTTACATTAGAATTAAACATCACATTGATTTCTCTATCATCAAAATGGATTCAGCTTAATAATTTGACGTTTGAGCGGTGCCGTGTTTACAGAAAATGAACTTTTCATTAGCCAGCTTAATAACATGACGCCGCTCAAAAGTCAAACAAATGAAAACGTGCATTTGTGCAACGCTTTTTTCTTGTCGTTTGCTCCGTTTGTTCGCGCTGTCGTCGGTTTGTGTACGTGTCATCTTTCCCCGTGTGGATAGGTATGGATCCGCAACAGTTTGTGTGTGAATCGCGGTGAAGATGCCAGTCAGAGTCAGAGTCAAGACGCCGCATTTTTCGTGTCGTTTTCTCGCTTGGGTCGGTCGGATGCAGCAAATCGATGCTGCTTTCAGTGTTTTTGTTATTTTTGTTTTGTGTTATTTTGTTTTTCTTTTGCAATTCGCCACGTCGGCGATCCGGGAGTGAGTGCAAAAAAGGAGCTGCTTCGGTTTGTTCCTTTGTGTCGGTCGGTCGGATGCAGCAAATCGATGCTGTTTTCAGTGATTCCTTCGCAATTCGCCGCGTTGTCGATCCGGGAGTGAGTGCGAAAGACGGAGCTGCTGCTTCAGTTGGGTGCGGTGGGTCGGTCGGTCGGGTGCAGCAAATCGATGCTGCTTCTAGTGATTCTTTTGTTTTTGTTTTGCAATTCGTCGATCCGGGAGTGAGTGCAAAGGAGGGAACTGATTCAGTGAGCCTCTGCACGAATCTGGCGTACTGCTCACTCCCACAGAAAACTTGAAAACAGTTCGCACAGTAAAAGTCAAATGTGACTTTTACTGTGCGCGCTGTTTTCAAATTTTCTGTGGGAGTGAGCAGGACAGGGCAAATTCGTGCAAAGGCTCGTTGGATGCGTTGTGTCGGTCAGATGCCGCAAACTGATGCTTCTGGCAGAGGATTTTGTTTTCATTCGTCGCGTCGTGGATGTGAAGTGAATAAATATAGGAATCAGTTTTGTTCGTGTTTCGTTCGACGGCGAAAGACCCAGACAAATGCTGTTGCAGAGATGGACGACACATAAATGGGTAAGCTCGTTCTAAGTTATTGCTTTATTGTGAAAATTTATAGTAAATTCATTAAAACTTAGTTTAAAACACATACATAATTCTGCACTAATCCTGCATTTTTTATCGTTCTAAGCACACATTGTTTGGTCCGTCACTTTGAGTAACGGCGTTGACTCTAAATTAACGGTTTCTATGTAGAGAAGTGCTTCAGGAGTTCCCAGGCAATTTCTTCAAAAGTCCCTGAGAATTTCTCTTTGAGTTTCTAAGTAATTTCACCAGGATATCCTCAGGAACTCGTTTAGGAGTACCGCGAGAATTTGACACATTCTACGCACTTCTACGCCAAGGGTGTGAAACTTCAAAGTGCTTGTTTTACCCCAAGCTTTCAAGCATATGAAAAAGGGTTGATTCAGTCTTAGGAAAACCATTTGTTTTACTTAAAATTTAACTGGTAACGTATTTAAATAGTTAGGTGAAGTAATAGCATTTTATGTAAGAAAAATGAATTTTTTCATTGATAAGTTTCAAATATGTCTGCTTGCGTATGAAAGTTCAAAAACATTATACCTATTTTTGTAAATATACACCCAAAAGCAACTTTTCATAAAAATAGATTTAGATATGTTTTAAGCACTTTTTGCAATAGCCGCAATTTAATGGTGTCCTGTTACGAAAATAGCACATTTGTTGTAATAACTAATTTATTACGAACTTTAGAAAAATGATTTTCAGGATTCTCTTAGTACTCGTGGAGACCTTTGTAGTTTGTAGTTTGTAGTTTGTAGCAACTGATATGCCGCTCTGGAGCACCTGAAATAAGTTCCGCGGGGGCCTCTCATACACAATAACACACAAAATAATCACTTTTAGCCATTTGGCAAAACAGACACTCCCCCACCCCCTGACCCCAGTACAATCTGGAATATCTCCGGAATGGTTCGGGATATTACATGGCCATTTGAGTGTAATAAACTTTCACCAATTTATGATCAATTGAGGGCGACTTCAAAAAAATCGGATGAAAATTGACGAAATGCCAGCATTTTGAAAATGAGTTGTCGGGGGTCGGGTATGTGAAGGGTAGTCATATCGATCAGCTATTCTACGCAAATTGATTTCGGCTGGAGAAAACGTTGATTATACCAGAACATTCCTAAACATATTTTGAAGATTTAGAGTGATTAAAACCCACTTATCAAACTTTTGACAGAGATAAAGTGTTGGCGCGAGTCGAAAGGTGGTACGGGGCTGTGCCAACATAAAGGATATTTTGATGTTTGTATCAGACTTTGAGGCCTGAGTATTTAGGAAAACAATTCTAATTTAAATTCTCTAGATAAGGGCCCATATAGCCGAGGCGGTAAACGCACGGGTATTCAGCATGACCATGCTGAGGGTGACGGGTTCGATTCCCGGTCGGTCCAGGATCTTTTCGTAAAGGAAATTTCCTTGACTTCCTTGGGCATAGAGTATCTTCGTGCCTGCCACATGATATACACATGCAAAATGGTGATTGGCAGAGGAAGCTCTCAGTTAATAACTGTGGAAGTGCTCATAGAACACTAAGCTGAGAAGCAGGCTTTGTCCCAGTGAGGACGTTACGCCAAGAAGAAGAAGAAGATAAGGGAATACTGTGCTCCACGATTAGATCAATTACTACATTACTTTCGCTGCGTTTTCTAGAAATCGTAATCGTTAATCGTTAGTCGTAAGATTTGATCTCGGTAATTCAAATTAACGAACCTGGCCGGTAAAACATTCAGAAATTCTCCGAAATTTTACATTTTGTTTTGCCACTGTAATCGGCAAAAGGTTTGCTTTGCCGAGATTCGGAAAAAGTGCATCTGTCAAACTGTCATAAAACACGTGTCATCAGTGAGGGAAATTTTAGTGGAAAGAATTTTGATCACGACTAGTAAGTACCTACGGTAAGTTTTTAAGTAAAATTCATCATGTTCCGCTTTCTTTTTCAGCTGTAAACATCAATCCACGTCGAATCAGATTGTTTGAGGCATCATATCAATGGAAGTAGTGATTTTACTTGCGCACGGCTTGAACGTTTGTTCCCGCACGGTATGCCGCAAGTGCGACCGGAATCCAGGACGGAATTAGGAAAATATACATCTTTTAAGTGTACCATGTACGATGAACATAATGTCAGAAGTAGGTTCAGTGCTAAGTAGGTAGAGGTGTAGACAATAGGTGTATTGATGAGAAGTTGTTATTAACTATTCGAATTTCTTTTGTTGTCCAATAGATTGTGTAAAATGCTACAAATTTGATCAAGCACGCCGTAAAATTCGTCACCCATGATTTGGCGCCTACATCAGTGGTCTAACAACTCTTCGCGTTCTCGGCACTAGTTCCAATATGTCGCTTAAAGAGTTGCCACATATGATGTTAGGTAAGCTGAGGTCAGTTAACTGACTGATGGGGCACGGGAGCTATTGCAATGATCAAAATGTATGCATTACTAAGTCATTCTAGACGGACTATCGAAAGGAAAACGAGTATTTAAGAATATAACTTCAATCTATCATGTCGGAAGTAAGGTTCGGTGCTGTGTAGTTAGAGGTGTAGACAATAGGTGTATTGATGAGAAGTTGTTATTAACTATTCGAATTTCTTTTGTTGTCCAATAGTTTGAGTAAAATGCTACAAATTTGATCAAGCACGCCGTAAAATTCGTCACCCATGATTTGGCGCCTACATCAGTGGTCTAACGACTCTTCGCGTTCTCGGCACTAGTTCCAATATGTCGCTTAAAGAGTTGCCACATATGATGTTAGGTAAGCTGAGGTCAGTTAACTGACTGATGGGGCACGGGAGCTATTGCAATGATCAAAATGTATGTATTACTAAGTCATTCTAGACGGACTATCGAAAGGAAAACGAGTATTTAAGAATATAACTTCAATCTATCATGTCGGAAGTAAGGTTCGGTGCTGTGTAGTTAGAGGTGTAGACAATAGGTGTATTGATGAGAAGTTGTTATTAACTATTCGAATTTCTTTTGTTGTCCAATAGTTTGAGTAAAATGCTACAAATTTGATCAAGCACGCCGTAAAATTCGTCACCCATGATTTGGCGCCTACATCAGTGGTCTAACGACTCTTCGCGTTCTCGGCACTAGTTCCAATATGTCGCTTAAAGAGTTGCCACATATGATGTTAGGTAAGCTGAGGTCAGTTAACTGACTGATGGGGCACGGGAGCTATTGCAATGATCAAAATGTATGTATTACTAAGTCATTCTAGACGGACTATCGAAAGGAAAACGAGTATTTAAGAATATAACTTCAATCTATCATGTCGGAAGTAAGGTAAGGTGCTATGTAGTTAGAGGTGTAGACAATAGGTGTATTGATGAGAAGTTGTTATTAACTATTCGAATTTCTTTTGTTGTCCAATAGATTGTGTAAAATGCTACAAATTTGATCAAGCACGCCGTAAAATTCGTCACCCATGATTTGGCGCCTACATCAGTGGTCTAACAACTCTTCGCGTTCTCGGCACTAGTTCCAATATGTCGCTTAAAGAGTTGCCACATATGATGTTAGGTAAGCTGAGGTCAGTTAACTGACTGATGGGGCACGGGAGCTATTGCAATGATCAAAATGTATGCATTACTAAGTCATTCTAGACGGACTATCGAAAGGAAAACGAGTATTTAAGAATATAACTTCAATCTATCATGTCGGAAGTAAGGTTCGGTGCTGTGTAGTTAGAGGTGTAGACAATAGGTGTATTGATGAGAAGTTGTTATTAACTATTCGAATTTCTTTTGTTGTCCAATAGATTGTGTAAAATGCTACAAATTTGATCAAGCACGCCGTAAAATTCGTCACCCATGATTTGGCGCCTACATCAGTGGTCTAACAACTATTCGCGTTCTCGGCACTAGTTCCAATATGTCGCTTAAAGAGTTGCCACATATGATGTTAGGTAAGCTGAGGTCAGTTAACTGACTGATGGGGCACGGGAGCTATTGCAATGATCAAAATGTATGCATTACTAAGTCATTCTAGACGGACTATCGAAAGGAAAACGAGTATTTAAGAATATAACTTCAATCTATCATGTCGGAAGTAAGGTTCGGTGCTGTGTAGTTAGAGGTGTAGACAATAGGTGTATTGATGAGAAGTTGTTATTAACTATTCGAATTTCTTTTGTTGTCCAATAGTTTGAGTAAAATGCTACAAATTTGATCAAGCACGCCGTAAAATTCGTCACCCATGATTTGGCGCCTACATCAGTGGTCTAACGACTCTTCGCGTTCTCGGCACTAGTTCCAATATGTCGCTTAAAGAGTTGCCACATATGATGTTAGGTAAGCTGAGGTCAGTTAACTGACTGATGGGGCACGGGAGCTACTGCTATGATCAAAATGTATGCATTACTAAGACATTCGGACCTAGAGACGGACAATCGAAAGGAAAACGAGTATTTAAGAATATGACTTCAATCTATCAATATCTATCAATCGCAATACATATAACTGTGGTATGTAATCTAGAACATTAGAACACGTTTGTTTTTTGCAAATATGAGTATCCATCTTGGTATCAAATGGTTATGTACATCAAAGAACGTAAGAAAACGTCTGAATCTGATGTTTTTTCATCAACATACATCAGAAATACGTTTGAATCTAATCTATTTGCACATCATAAAACATTTAAAAACATTTTAAACTAATGTCTGAATTTACGTCAACATACATCAGGAAACGTCTGAATCTGATGTTTTTTACATCAACATACATCAGAAATACGTTTGAATCTAATGTATTTGCACACCATAAAACATCTGAAAACATCTAAATCCGATGTCTCAATTTGCATCAATATAACGTATAATTCTAATGATTTTTACATCTACATACATAACAAAACGTTTGAATCTAATGTTTTTGCACATCATGAAACATCTGAAAACGTCCAAATCTATTGTTATTTTACATCAACATACAAAAGAAAATCGTTAGAGTTTTATGTTTTTTGCACATCAAAAAACATTTGAAAACGTCAGATTTTGATGTTTCGGATTATTTGCTTGACATCAGAAAAACGTTTGATTTCCTGATGTATACATTATGTTACCTTGCATAAACACATCTGAATCGTAATGTTTTCTAATGTTCAACATCAGAAGTACATCAAACCTTGATGTTGATGTATACATTGAAATTTAACGTCAGGCTAATGTAAATTTTTATTCGGGAACACGGCTTAACATCTGTCAGTCGTTGAAGTTTTAGCGAATAACATTCGATAACCGAAACATCTACTGTACTCAAATTTAAAACGAAAACTATAAAAAATATGTCAAGTGATTTTGTATTTGATTATACAAACATGATCCAAGCAACAATAATGTTTATTGTTATTTATTTGTTACGAATTGTTTTTAAGTGTAATTAAGAAATAAACTCTTTTTAATAGAAAGTCCATGAGAACTTTGCAGGCACTTTTGCAACTATATAAAAACAACTTAAATTAATTTTTACTGATAGTAACTTTAAATAATTATAGTACTATTGAAAAACAATCGAATCAATTAGTCACTAATAAAGTTAATGTTAACTTATTGTACGAACTATATGGGCTTGATTTTGAAACTAATCGATAGACTATCAGTGCCGGGCCGACTCAGGACACAAGAGACTCCGGCAATCCCAGGGTCGGCTAGCTACTGGGTAATCAAGGGCACATTTCGCGATACAAAAACTAATAACACAAGGAACTTTCACATTTCTTATATCATTTATTAAAAGTCCTATTTGTGGCGTGTGCGTGTTGTTCTGTGTAATAATTTAGTGTAAATTTGTTATATGTAACCTATTCTATGTTCGGTGGTACCGGTACATACCGCTGCTGTGTTGATGGTGGGTTCGATGGCCGACACAGCGACTCCTGTCGAGCTGTGCGGCCGGAAAACTCGCCGGATGGCGGGGCGAGCGGTGTTGTGGGCCGGTACTCGGCCGACGGACCAGCGGGCGTTGCTGGGAGGGGGATCACTGGCGTCTTCCCTCGTGGACGCAATCGACCGACCGTGGCATGGCCACCTTGGGAAGTCGAGAGGGGAAATCCTCCTTGACGTTTAAGGCGATCTGCCTGAGGACCCGTCCGGAAAAGGACGGTAAAACTCCTTGACGAGTTAGGCGCGGAAGCCTGATGGCTTCGCGGGCCGACCCGTGTGCTGGACGGTGGGACTTAAAGGTCCAAACAAAAGAGGTCCTGAGCAGGATTTTCACCCAAGCCTCCACTTAGCTCTTGCCAAGGAAAGGGGGGGGGGGGGGGGGGTTGGTCGTTCTCAACTGCCTTATCACTGCACTAAAAAACACGTCTGCAGCACACGGACGCCTGAGTATTTCTAAGAGGCCAAATTTAGGCAATGGCCGCTACAATTTACTTTTCTCCCATTCCGTCATTCCACTTAATTTTAATTTTAGCATTCAGCCAGCCATGTTTTGAAATTGGTAGCCGACGAATACATTCACAGCGGTACTGAACCCTATCACTTCTGTGGTATTTCCTTCTGTTTTTACACAAGAAACGTGAAGGGTCCGACAAATACAACAAATACAAAACAAAAATCAACAATTTGTAACCAAACGGTTACAATTTCTATTGTAAAAAGTAACAATAAATCTACTATGTGTTTTATTGTGAACAATAAAACCAGTCATATGTTAATAATATTTACCATGTAATGAATGGTGATTTTTTATCCGGGATGGTTTTCCTGTCGAAACTGTCTCGAGCAAACTTTCTCAAAACTGATAGTTCTACAACTTTTCTGAACAAAAATTGAATTCCAATTTCTTTGAAAATATGGACCACTCTAATTTTCATGCACATCGGAAAGAGGGCCTTTAGGGACAACTTTGTAGAAGACCATATTTGTCTAAAAAATCATTTGCAGGCGCTGAATGCATCTCTCCTCGTAAATCTGGTTCGTGGATCACTGTGGGCTGGTTTCAGCAGATTTTGCTATAGCATACCAAGCATGTGTTTGGAAACCACTGTCCACTAGATTTTTAGTTTGTTGGTGATAAGCCGACCACCCGATTGCCACCCCCTTCACCCACACTCGAGTGTAAACACAAACATAAAAGCATAAACAGGCTGAAAAAGCATGCTCTCGCAGCTCGGCGTCGCGACTCATCCAACATCAGATCAGAGCGCTCCGTCGCTTCGCGACGCCGTCACACCATCGGAAAGCTCTCAACGACCTCGCAGCACGCTAGAGTGGCCGACCGAGCCAGTTCCCGAGTTTACTGTCGAAAGAGTGGAAGTGCAAAAACGTCACCGATGGCAAATAGTGTAAATTAGTGCAACAATTCGCGTCCGAATCGATCCCACACGGAAGGAAAACCCGCCCAGCCGGAAAAGGTAAGCGAAGATGGTGTTTTCCGGTGCGGAAAAAGTGTTGCGATGTCGAAAAACGCCGTCGGAAAAGTCGCCCCTCGCAGAAGGCGTCATTTTCGGCTCGGAACTTCGCTGCTGCCGAGCAGGGCTAGGAATATTTTGGTCATTGACGGGCGGAGTGAGCTTTTCGCTTGAGTGGCGAAAAATAAGGGAATATTTTCTTGCCATTTGTTTTGGAAAATAAGCTTTTCGATCGGTAACCCCTGCAGCTGGAATTGGTATGATATTGGTGTGGTGTAAATGGGTTTTTAAATTTTGAAAAATGTATTTATTGGGGACTACGAAGTAGAGTCCCTATAATTAGAGTCTGGCGGACTGTCACTTTCAACCGGAGCCAATCGAGCATGACGTCATAGTGTCCTCACCGATAAATGCTACACCGTGACGTCATGCTCGATTGGCTCCGATAGAAAGTGACAGTCCGCCAGACTCTAACTAGACTGACTCTACTACGAAGGTGATGATTTTGTTTGCGGTTTTCTGGGAGAATGTAAAGGTGGGAAGATTTTTTGCTTTTTTTCACTCATACTCCCATAAGAAACTCCGCAGGAAGAAAGAGTGTTTCCCGGCTCATCAACCTTCGTAGTCGCGAATTGAATCTTTTGCACAGTATATTCGATCCCCTCCAAAAATGTTTTGTCCCACCACGATATTATGAATTCGATTGGAAATCAAAAAACTTTTTTTGAGAAAAATATTTTTTCTAATTTTGAGTTGTTTACAACATACATCGGAAGTGACGTATATGATAGTGCATCATTGAACGCACACAGCGCACCCCACCCGGTACTGAAAAAAAGTGTCGCTAGTCGAAAAGTGTCGCTAGTCAAAACGTCGCTATTCGGTTTGGTGCTGGCGCCATAATATGTTCTCACCAGTTCTAGCATACATTGGTTCGTTTCGTTGCTAAAATTTTCAGTCGCGGTTTCACATTTTGGGGTGGTGCATGCATGGGATAACCAGAATAAAAAATACAGTAGAAAAACCGAACGTTGTATTGTAACAGTACTATTTAAAACCATATTTTTACAATAGACACCACTGTAAAAATAAAAATACAAAAAGAATAACATGTACACCATACAGTGAATTGTAAATAAGATTTTTACAATATATTATACAGGTTGTTAAGTATCTAAAAAATATTAAAAAAAAATATTTTGCTTCATAGATATATTTTTGCAAAACCATAAATTTTATTGTAAATGAATTGTTCTAAATACTGATATGTGGGTTTAAATATACCGTACATTGTATGGTACATGTATGGTTTCAAACAATATAATGTACCGTAAATATAATGTTTTTAATTGTTATTTCACTACTGGTTATACATTTAATAAAATGGTTTGGAATGCTTTTCT
The DNA here is from genome assembly GCF_035046485.1 of Aedes albopictus. Lineage (NCBI taxonomy): Eukaryota > Metazoa > Arthropoda > Insecta > Diptera > Culicidae > Aedes > Aedes albopictus. Next base: position 45,271,700 of record NC_085138.1, read on the forward strand.
TTTGTTATGTGGTATTGTTTTATATTACATAAACCATATAATGTTATATTATTTTGTCATTTCCCTCCTGTTAATGGCATCTAAGGCTTACTTGATTTATTAGAATGCGCTTTGAGAATTCTCCAGAGCGTTTTGGATGACCCTTCATATATAGGATTGCCCACGTCTAACAAGTCTGAGTAGTCTCTGATTGCATTAACAATTGAAGCTTAGGCTCCCATGCCCCACCAGCCAGATAACCGGGTTTTGCAAACTAAGCATTATTTGTGGCAACACTTTGAGCGGCATGATGGAACTATGCCGAGCACGCTAAGTATTATTAGGCCACTAATCTGCCCCCACTCGCATAACAGTCCCATCTTTGCTGGATTTCCTATGCATATGGGACTGTTATGCGAGTGGGGGCAGTAATGTAGTTGCATGAAATGGGTGACGAGGTACATAAGTATCATTACAGCGTGCTTAACCGTTATTGCAATATTGAGGCACCAGTTTGACTAAAGTTTGAAATTCATAACAACTCATGAGAAAACTGTCAAGTTCGATTCAAATATAAGTTAGGTTAAAAAGCGAACCCGCAGACGAACCTATATTAGAAGTAATTTCAGTGTTCAGTCCAGTCCATATGTTAAAGATGGCTCTACGTCAAAGATAAAGTTTGTCAACCGCATTTGATTCGATTGTGGTTGAAGGCAAGTTCACATGAGAGAAGAGGAGAAAACTCCCCTAAATGTATTTGAATAGTGTTGAACTCATCCACTGATTTACGGTAATCTGACCTGCATCTTTCCGGGTTGGCCTACATCCGCATTTCTCTCATCGCACTCTACACACCTAGCCCGCCATATCTCTTGGACCCCTGCTTGGACCTGCAGTTCTTAGGACATCTGTTTTACCACTGATTTAAACATTTTATTGACTTTAAATTGATGTTTATACTTATTCACTTTTTTCTCTTTCCTTTCCTTTGCATCAAAAAGAGTCATAAACATCAACAAAACGAAGCACGGAAAAAATCTTAAACTGAATAAATAATTAAAAATTCACGGATAAATAATGTTTCGGAAAAGTGAATGGCTCAAACGTAAGAAAAACAGTATAATATATTGTTACATAAAAATCCAATGTAAATGTATAGTATAGCGAACCATTTCATTACAATACACTTTATTGTAGCTGGTACACTGTATGGTGCAGGAATGGTTTTCACCAAACACCCTATGGTCAGTTTTTATCCGGGTAATTCAGTAACAAATTTTGAAAACGACGTATAATCAATGGTGTAGCATTGATTATACGTCGTTTTCAAAATTTGTTACTGAATTGATCTTATGTCGAATTTGTTTTATTATGGTTTCAGCGATTTTTTTCTTTTACTTCCGCTGCTTTTGCTTTGCATTAAACATGCGTTAAGGTACGAGGTGTACATGAGACATTTTTTGGGCATTTTCCAAAATAAAACATTCCCTATGTTTGTTTTTAAGTGATCATTATAATGTTTTGAGTTAAGATAAATATGCCTTTTTGAAAAAGATTCCGTTTTTGAAATATCTAAATCACTCGAAGGGGCTTTTCCCTCTTTCAAAATTTCAAGTTAAAATATTTCAGGCGTTCGATTTGAATAGGTCCTAAGTTTGCTCTGATTCCTATGTAGATTCGACCTATTCAAATCGAACGCCAGATTTAATAATAATCCCAATGTTTGTTATTATTCTTACAATGATTTTCCAATACCGTCTACCCCCGTTGGTTTGAACGACACCTCATGCAAACCAACGGGGTTCATTTTTTAATTTGAACTTCTAGAAACCCTGTGGGCATCGAAAAACACTAATGGTACCCCTTTTTGTTGTTTTGTTTTGATTTTGCGTTCCGTTTTACCCCGTTCCATGAGCTTCTGCTGACGTTGTATTGTATTGTATTTATTTTACGAAACGGTAACATGTTAGTTTTTAACTTTAAGTCATGTCAAGGAAAAACCACAAATGGGAAAAAAATACAGATAACACTGGATAACTACAGGCAATTCTGGTAATAGTTACAAGTAAAAAACTATTGCTATATAACTTATTTGGTTAGTTGATCGTATACAGTGCAGTTTTGAGAGACGTCAATGTTGATTGTTGCCTCACGGAGAGTGGTAATGCGTTCCAAGCCGATGCGCCATATACCAGCACACTTTTGCGTAGACTAGTGGTGTGCTATGGCAGGATGAAAGATCTAGCCCGTTCGTTCCGGCCTATTGGTGTATGCTGGGTGATGTAGTCCGGATGGTTACCATGGTAGGCCCCATACATGAAGTGACAGATACGTCGACGATAGAATTCAGGGAGATCACATCCAACTATAGTGTGTCGCACCAATTCAGTCGTTTCACGTCGTCGAAGTCCGTAGACAAATCTTACAAACACTGATGTCCATCTAGTAGGGTATTGGTTCCCTTATTAAGCATGTGGCTCCCATTTTCATCCTACGAAAAACAAAGGACAAGCGCTGTTTGTTTTGTTTATTATTTTTGTAATTTTTTGTTAGAAGTAAGCACCCATGAAAACAAAAAGAACGGAATCAATCGATGCCGTAATCGCTTGTTTTCGAATAGGATGAATATGGGAGCGTGAGATTACTGATGGCACACATGCCCTATGTGTGTTACACAATACTGTACACATCAAACATATGTACTCAAATTTGAAACTATTTTATTTTATTTTATTTTTTATTTTATTGATGCACAAGGGGGTCATGGGGCCAAGTCTCCAATGCAAGTCCAAGGACTCACATCGTCCATAATACACCGTGGAATTTGGGGGTAGGCATTGCAACCTCTTTAGCCATGCGGCTTTTAAGTTTTGCGTGGCCTTAAGGATGAGGAAAGGTGGGAGATTGATTTTGTGTGTTGAGCTGTGAAAAAATGTGTTGTTAATTAAATGGTCAACGTTATTTACCTTTGCGTATTTTCACAAAAATGAATAAGTTTGACGATATGGTGCTTGATTTTCAGTGAATTGTTTATGCTGGGTCTGGTACGTTTGGCATAAGGACATTTGGCATAAGGACGTTTGGCATAAAGGACATTTGGCATAAAGGACGTTTGGCATAAAGGACATTTGGCATAAGGGACGTTTGCCATAAAGGACGTTTGGCATAAAGAATATGTGAAATATATTTTCCCTCTGGAGAAAAATTAAAGAACAGCCTTCAATGGAAAGAAGGCAAACTTGTTAGTGGTTCATTATATTGGATCTCTTATTTTCGAAATAACCTTTTGCTTCCATGAATTTGCTTTTTTTTCGGAAGGGGAATGTCCCTTCTTTTGTATATAGGTTGTTCTTTAACGATACAAGCAATTTAAATTCCGGTAATAATTCTTTCCAGCAATTCATCCTTGTCCGCATATTATATCCAGAAATATTAATGCATTATAATGTTTTACCCTTCTTTAGAATACTTTTCCTTCTTTGACGTTAAGTATGTAGTTCATTTTTTACTGAAATCATTTTATGCCAAACGTCCTTTATGCCAAATGTCCATTATGCCAAACGTCCTTTATGCCAAATGTCCTTTATGCCAAGTGTACTTTATGCCAAACGTCCTTATGCCAAATGGCATTATGCCAAACGGCCTTATGCCAAACGTACCAGACCCGTTTATGCTAGTTCTTCTTGTTCTTGTGTCTTCAAAGCTAGGGAGCTTGGTTAATAATGTCAAAAAATAGAAGGACATATGTATTGTGTATCAACTTCCTTCCTGCAAATAGAAATCAAATCTCGCGCTGAGTATCATACGGGTGTATCTACAATGATCGATTTCTCTTCATCGATTATTCCGGGAAATTCGTCCAATGTACGGAGGACAACTAGGACTAGCTTCTAGAACAATAAAAACAACTGAAACTGTTTTGCCTGCTAAGTTATTAACCAAAGGGAAAATCGATGAAGAGAAATCGATCATTGCAGTTACGCCTGTATGATACTAAACGCGAGAAATATATCAAAAACAACAAAAAAGGACCGTAACGCTTCTTGATTTGATCACGAAAAGTATCGGTTCTTGTTGGCACCACGAGTGTGCATCTTTCTCTGTAGAGTAAAGATACATTTAGGCCTCGAGACCTGACAGTAATCAAGCTGATCACAAGGTTGTGCCTTTGCCCAGAGATATGTACTCAAATTTGAAACTAAAACTAAGAAAATGCCAAATGAATTGTATTATTTGATTATACATTATAGAATAGCATGATTCAAGCTACAAAAAATATCTTCGCACCACCAAATCGAAGTCGCGGCTTGTTTGAGACTTGCGAAGTTATCTCATGCGAAGCTAATGTCAAAGCTAAAACAATGGATTGATGGCGGCGTCGTCATAGCGATGTCCTCAAACCGTAAACAAACAGAGGCACCCGATTTTGTAAGCTCAAAATGCTATTTACCAGAGGATAATCTGGTTCTCATTGTATAATCACTGCTGTGTAAATTAGTAACTACGAAACGAAAACAGTGTTGACATCGATAAATATTTATTATTATTATATCCCACGTGCGCAACCTTGTGGTCGAATTTTCATTTATGAAAGAAACGATCGGACTGATCCGAATCGGCTCGTCCTCATTAAAATTTCCAACTTCCGCTTGTTACCAACCCTATTAGCCACGCCACAAAAACCTGCTACAGTATGTCGCACTTTCAGCCACAGGGTCGCGTCTTATTTGATTTCTGCCGTCTCCGTCGCCCCCTCGCCCACTCTATCGGCTGTCAGTCAAAAGGGAGTGCGGGGCGCGAGGAAAAACAAAATGGTGTGCGCTTGTTTTTGACACAATGTTGCGCTAGAGGCTTCGCGGTACGTGAAAAAGAAAAATATTGCGGAAAAATTGATTTCCAACCTGGTGAAACTATTTCCAATCGCAAGTGTAATTCGGGCCGCGTCGCCGTGATGTGAATTCCAGTGCGTAGCCGCGGAAATAAGTGCAGAAAATCCGGAAGGTAATTATGCCGACCCGAAGCGGTCGCAGCCAGCAGCAAAAACCAGACAAAAGTGAATTTTCCATACAAAATAGTGCATACTTCTTGGGCCAGCAGTTGGAAAAGTAAAGTTTGTGACACGGTGAAGCGATTTCAACATTTTCCGGTGGATTTCCGGCCGGTTAAGGTGACGAAAAGTGCTTTTGAAAATTCTCACCCGATGGAAACGCGGGACTCATCTTTTGCTTCGAAGCACGCATAATTTTTTCCTCTTTTTCTTCGACGTCGTCGTCGCCGTCGCTGTTCGATATCGAACCTCTGCTGCTTTGGCTGCTGCTGCCGGTTGTCGTCGGCTGCGGGTGGGATGAGAATGTACACAAGAAGTTCGAGAGGGGGTGGAAGCGACGCATTCAAGTAAGCGCGGGATCTTTCTGTGTGCGGCGCGGCGACTAGCTCTGTGGTCGCATGTTTTTATTATGGGCTCGGAACGAGTCCAAGGGGTCCATTGATATTGCTGTGAGGAAGAGGAGTTATTTTTTCTTGTTATTTAAATTAAACTTGACAACTCGTCTCCACAGATGTAATCAAGATAAGTAAAAATACCTTGGATGTAACTCTCGTGTAGCATAGCACCTTAATGAAATCAACTCGAGTCTAAAACACTAGAAGCGTGAGGGTGTACATAACTGGAATAATGAAAATTTCCTTGAATTAATGTTCTAAAATTAAAATAATCCTATAATTGAGATTTATAAGGTATAATTAATTATAGTTAATTGAAATTGTTACATAAACTTTGACATTTCGTATTCAAAACAAACTATTCAGAGCAATTTTTGACAAACTAAGAATGTCTGAAAGAATTGTTGGAGTCGTTAAACAAAAAAATCTTCAGGCCAGAGGTTCCCAAACTTGCCCAGAGTTATTAATGGTTACATCACAGACAGTCTGTGGTTACATAGTTCTAGAATGAGCATGTTAAAGGGTGAATAAGCAATTGTGAACTAAACCTTCTCTCGATAATTTCTAGTATTCCAACGCTTGCCCACAACTAGCGAACCGAGCAAAGTATTCTTTACTCAATGAGCATTTTTTTGTGAGTGTGTGTCTTGAAACAATCTCGTGACCGGCTACTTACTGGTACACTGAAAGGCGGCTTGCAGTTGAAATTACTATTCCGAGGGTCAACTTAAATGCACAACGCCACTTGATTTGTGCAGACTGATTTTCGTTTCATCTCAACAGATTTATGTTTTCAATTCTATTATGGACCCGATTTACAATTAAAAAAAGTGTCTGTTGGCAGCCGGATTCGAACCAAGAACCTTGAGATCACCAGGCTCGCACGCTACCACTCGGCTATCGAACCGGTTTATAAGTAAGGAAACAAAACGCACACAAGAAGCGTTTGTTGGTCGATGATCACGTTTTGCCATAGTAAATTTGAAAACATTTGTGTGCTCGTCACTACCGCAAGCTGTCTATCAGTGTAGAGACGTTAACAATGGAATCTTTCGATGAAATAATTTAAAATACCGTCAAGGTCCCATATTCTGCGCACCTAAAATCTTGAAGCAATAGCGCAGTGCACCTTGTGTTTCTCTGAGACAATCAGCTGCCCTTCTTTAGTCTAAAACTTTAGGCTGAATAAGGTGTGATTATGTAGATGTCATTGATTAGTTAAAAATTTCACCTATATTACCATTATTGAGCGAGATTTGCAGTGTATTCTGTGTATCCTCGCTTTTGGCGTTTTTTTTTTTCAATCAATGATGTTCTGGCTTTATTGCTGCTGTTCTTTATTGTGCTGTGATTGTAAAATGTTTTTTTTTCTTTATTAAAGAGGCTTTCAGTCAGACGCTGGTTCACCTCTCTTGTAAAATGGTTAATCTAGCCTAGTTTGGGTAGTGGCTACGGTTAGGGTAGCTCAGATCAATCTTCAGCATAGAAGCAACGATCAATCTTTGCAGACTTATGCAAAATGGTACAACCCAATTGGTTTTAGTTCAAAAACCTTACTCTTTTATAAGGGGAATTTCTATCTATAGATAATAGGAAACCTTGTGAACCCGGTTTTTGCAATGTTCAGCCAAAATGAAATGACAATATCGCGTTTTTCAATCATTGCTACACAAATCTCTGAACTAACCATCAGAGATGTTTGTTTGTTTGTTAATGTATTTACGACACTTTACACCAGAAGGGTGCATTCATGTCGAAGTCACCGGAGATGTATGTGCTATTACAATTCAAGCCTAACTTTTCAATCCGACGTAGCTCGAGAATGTAAACAAATCCGGGTTTACTGCTGCATGCATGATTCATGAAGCAAATTGAAGAATCCACATCACTGTTTGATGATTTATTGCTTAATTTGTTTAACTAACAATATTTTTCGAAATGACGTATCTAACTATTTGAATGTTTACAACTTTACTGATAGATACACCGTTTTGATATATGAGAAAACCAAACGACGTATCTAGCCAAAATCAAAAGTAACAGATACACCAAACTGGCACCATATAAAAGCGACGTATCTGGCACGACGTATCTCTAACCAGGGGCGTACAATTTCGTTTCAATGATACACTTTCATGCAACATTTGAATGAGTCACTTCAAGTGTTTCATACATTTTTCTAATGACTCGGTCGTTAAAAAAAACTTTTCCACTCATCGTAGCACTCGGTAGTCTCCCACCGGGTCGCATTGCTTGTGCTTCACCCGTCAGAGCATTAGTGTCTCACTGGTGCGCGCTAGTCTCTCAATGGTTACGGGCGCCGGTTAATTGGATTTAAGTGGTCGAATTTGTTATCCTCTTTCATAAAACATAATTATCATTCTATTGGCGTGCACCACTATTTAAAAATGTGGTTTAAATAGTGTTTTTAGCATGTTGAAGTATTTCAATGACTCATAAATGAAACGAAAATCCAAGTGTATCATCCCATGTTTCATACACACTTGTTTCTGTAGCAGCAACGAACGAGTGTGTTGCTGGGTGAGAGATGAAACATCACAGCAGTCCGTTCGCATGGGAAACGATTTGCTACAGTCGTCGTACGTCATGTTTTCCTTTCGAAATTGCACGACCCTGTCTCTAACCAACCCGGTGTATGTGTATTTTTGCCAAATTCATTGTGAAAATGATATGGAATGAATAGGTTTTGTTTCTTACCTAGTGCGTGCTATATCCCTGGTGATGTTAAGCACGAAAAAACTTATGAAAAGTCTTTTTTATAAAAAAAAAACTATTTTAGTGAAATGGTCGTCAACATTGACCATGAATTTACTCAGATCAGTGAAAAAGTTAGATACGTCGATTTGAAAAATTATTCTTGAATTGATGTACACTAGTTTACAAAATAAAACGAAAGTTGTGAACTTCTGTCAACGACCAAAATTTTTTAAGCACAATTTAGCGCTGATTTCGAAACCGTGCTTCGAAAAATTTAAAGTAGAGCAGTTTTTGAGTATTAGCTCAATATCAAGTTTTACAACTTTTTAAAATATGGATATTAATAAAATTTAATCTTGCGTTTTGTTCAACCAATTTTAAATGTTTTTCCATAAATTAAAAGCTGAATATAATACCATTCGATCATCTCAATGCAGGTTTTGTGTCAGATTGATGGAACTCAAGATATTGACGAGTTTTAGGGACGATCTCCTTAAATTTTAGCAAAATTTCCAAAAATAATCGAAGAAATCCGTTGAAATTCGCGAAAAGGTCGTAACTGACAAAATGCACACAATAGGGCACGTTCGTTGTAGTACTAGATTTGTAGTAATGAGCTGAATTTTTGTATGGTGAGAAGGTGAGTTCTCCGTTTCGGCAAAGAAATGGTGCAAAAAGCGTGGGTATTATGATTCCTTGCCTAATTTAATGCTATTTGAGCAAAACTTTGGGTAAATGTATTGTTTAAATTGCAAGAAATGGAGACAACAACAACAATGTTGCCCAAAGTTTTGCTCAAACAGTATCAAATTAGGCAATGAATCATAATACCTACGCTTTTTGCACCATTTCCTTGCAGAAACGGAGAATTCACCTTCTCACCATACAAAAATTCAGCTCATTACAGTCATGACCCGCTGGTTGGGGGCTTAATAGTTGGGTGGCTTTTTAGTTGGGGCTCCGTTAGTTGACCAGTCAGCCAACTAAAAAGCACCTGGATGTCATAATTCAATGTCAAACTGAAAATGACAACCAATCTGTAAGTACGAGGGGTGAGCTAATGAGTTTTTGGTTTCTTAAACTTTACTGATAATCGAGAAGAATTTCTATTTCATATTTCTTTAAAAAAAAACAATATGTACAATTACTTCGAAACAAATGCAAAACATCGGCAATCTTTATTTTGTCGATCATTTGTGCTTGCATTTTGGTCCGGGTGGTTTCATAAACATCTATATTTTCACTTCACCGACTAAAAATGCGTGAAAATAATTATTTATCGCATTGGCCATATATGTATCTTGCAAAACGTATCAGTTTGATGAGCACCCTAAGGATCACGTTGAGTTTATTGAAAGTTAACACAATTTTTCAAAGTACCTCTCAGTAGTTCTTTTCTATATCATGTTTTCTACCACCCATAAACATGGCAGGGTTCAAAATTCACAATAAGGATGATTTATTTGACTAAACAAAAAAGATGTTTTATGGTCAGTTTAAACATGCTGCGGGGCAAGACGAGCACCCCTACGGGGCAAAAAGAGCACTTCATTAAAATCAAATTTTTTTAACTATAAATAGGCCATACAGTGATTGAAATAGTAAATCTTGTTTATTGCTATGGTATCACGTTCTAAAATGATCAGTTTTTTTTCGATTATTAAAAAATGGCGATTTCATAATACTTCATACAAAATGACCCGAAAAGCAATGAACGATCATTAAGTAGCGTATTTTTAGAAATTAACGCAACCAAATAGTTGCAGAGAATACGGAAACCTATGTTCGGCACTATTGAGTGGTTTACAATAATTTTAAAATATTTTCTATATTCCCATCAGGGGTGCTCATCTCGCCCCACTATATGTAAATAACTAAAATTGAATAAATTTTGATGTTTGTTTTAAGAAAATGTTTCCTAATGCAGGTTGAAATGCTTTACAGTAAGCTATTGATGTTCGCTGATAATCAAAATGATGGTAAAAATTTGATTCTAACATAAAAACCTTATTTTATTCTTATGATATCTTATAAGAAAATGCTAAAAATCCATCCTATTGACTAATTTGACGATATTTTTCAATTCGTTCGTTATGAGGAACCTTTTATCAGGTTTACAAACAGGATGAACTTTATTCTAACGGATTATGCAGTTGTTTGGACAAAATTCATCATAAAAGTAGTTAAACAGAGGGGTGCTCATCTTGCCCCGGGTGGCCATTTTGCCCCGTCCTACCCTAAACATGATTTAAAAAAAACAATGCGCGCGCCCCTTGTGCTGCTGTCACTTCACCCAACTAGCGAATCGAATCCGTTGGTTGGGTGGAGGTTGTCGCTCAACGAGCGGGTTCCGACTGTATCATAAAATTCTTCAGATTTCAAGCTTTCAGGAACTTTTTTAAGATTGTTCCTACGATGGTTGGAAAAATTACAATAAATCAGTGAAAATTGGGTTGATTTTGAATCTCCATACATTTTGTATGGAAAGAAAAATTGGTGAGAAACTTTAAACCCCATTTACTCGAAAGTAGGTTTTTGTCACTTACACCCCTTTGCTTCTAACCCCCTCAAATATTGTTATTTTCATTCTAAACAGAATATTCTCTAGAAATTTTAAATCCCTCCAAGATGTTCTCCTGTAATCTGTCTACAATGACGAAGAAAATATCAGCGATTAAGTTAATAGAAACTCGTTTAATTAAACTCTGAGTCTTTCTCCTTAAATTCCTCAGATTAAATCGCCAAGTATTCCGTTATCAACAAGGGTTTAGCCAAAAATAAAACAACTCAAGGACAACCGTTTCCTCTGAACAAGGTTACCAATAATCGTATCGTGGAGCACTCACCATGATTTTTTAGCCGATAAGCATTCCCAAGCTCACCGTGCATATTTTGATCGCTAATGCAATGAACTCAGCTGTCACTGTCTAGCTGAGGAAAACTCTCGCTGGTTGCAGTGGCGCTTGTAAACAAAGATACTCACGCTCTCGAAATGGTGTTCATTCATCGATCACAACTCTCGCACCGCTGCTCGAAAGTGAACGATTCGAAGGAAGCGAAAACTGGAGCACTTATTATCGCGGGTGATAATTTTCACTGCGAGTGATAATAATTTATCACCACGAGTGCCGATTCAAAGGAAAACCAGCGCGGTATCAATACCGTGTCTTTAAATAATGCTCACCAAAGATGCACATTTTTATACCTTGATGCATTTACTTACATATTTTAGACACATATTTTGCGCTACAGAAAAATGAGCTTGGTAAACAACTCTAACGGTATTTTAAACCTAACTGATGAACCGGAAGGTGTGTGCCTTTGGCAAGGTCATTTCATCGAGCGTGGATTGGTCGTTCTCGTATTACAAGTTAAACTTGTGTAATACAAAATGCACTGGTAAGAGCACAAGAGGATGGTGTTTTCTGCAATGTTTGCTTGAAGAGTAAAAAAAGAGTTTTAGGAAGCGTGGACTCCCTCTACGATTATGGGTCGGACCGTATACATATTACATAATTCGGCACCAACATTTCAAAAGGGCGTAACTGCATTTACAATCAATGCCTTCTCATAAAGCTGTGGAGCGTATCCCATCCCTCTCGAGCAATCCACTAGCAATTAATCAATTCCAAGATTTAAAATCTTCATGCACTTGAGTGCTAGTTGATGACACATTTGCTAATCAATCGAAAGGAAAGCAACATTTCAAGACCAACAATTGAAAGGACCGCATCAACATTTTGTAAACAAACGTGTTTCTGTCGACTTAGGGCCTTCTGAGCTCCACCCACACACCTCACCATACTAATGGAAACCGCAAACATCGAGCTTTCCGTTAGTGGTGGTGAGATGCGTGGGTGGAGTTCAAAAGGCCCTAAGTCGACAGAAACAAGTTTGTTTACGCAATGTTGATGAGGCCTTTTCAATTGTTGGTCTTGATTTGACAATTTCAGCCCCCCAAAACCCCCAATTACGAAACAACTTTTGTATTTTCAAATTTTTAATTTTTTGCATGAAGAGCGTTACGCGCTAGGTTTCCTTCCTCCCCGTTATGTAATTTTTGAACGAACCCTTGCATGTCAGTCCTCGATCTACCAAACAAATTTATAACTTCATTTCTGACTAATTCCGAACCCTAATGCACACAAACGGGCTTCTGATGAAATCTTCCCCATGCTCCTGCCGATTCCGATGATATGGGAGCTTGCACAGTGACGTCACTTTTTATCTCCTTCTCTTTCTCTCCTACGGCGTCGTCCCATATCCGAGTAAACATTGCCCTCAAAATTTTGAGGGCAATGTTTACTTTTTGTATGAGAATTTGCGAGGTTATGTTTTTAGTGCAAGCCTCTATTATCGCCGCGAGTGGGAATCGGAATGAAAGCTGAGAATCAGCACGATATTTTCGAGCAGATTATCTTTCGCAGCTGAATGAAAAATAGTTCGAGAGCGCTCTCGCAATTTTCATTCCAGTTAGTTGGCGGGCAACACACTCACGGTGGATGAGTTCATTCACGCCTTTGTGAGTAAATGAACGAGTTGTTGTTTCTATGATGAACATTTGGGACGATACACACTGAAATTAATTGTTTGGCTTTCGCGAGAATTTTCGTCTATCAGTAACCTTGCCTCTGAAAACTTCGTCAAGAATTTTCCAAGAAATTTCATCAATGTGTTCCAAGGGGTTTCTACCGGTACGTGCTAAAGAGTCAATGTTGGTCAACACAACTAGTTCCGAACAAATATACTGGAAAATTGAATATTCATGCAATTTTAAACAATTTTTGGAATAAGCGTGAGTCTTTTCTTGAAAATGGTTATTATGCGGTACTCCCAACCCCCTGAAGAAAGCGTTAGTCCTTGAAGCCGCCGCCTTTGGTGGGGCGCCACAGGTTTGTTTACGAAATTTCAGTCTGCTGGCCAATCTGCTACGTGCGGAAGCGAACTTTGTCGTGCGAAGATAAATTCGTGAGCGAAAAACGATCATTTCCACATAATTGTTCAATGGGTTTAGTGTTCTTTGTTAAATTTACAAGACGCACAAGTATGAAAATACATTTAACCCATTTAAAACAACACTTCAGTCAATTAAATTTGAATGTCGCACCTGCTCCAAAAGAAAAATTCACTGTGTTTTCAGCCTTATGCAACCGCCGATTCAAATTAGCACCACGTCCAGCACCATATTTTTGGCTTCAATCCAGTTGTATGTGGATGACAGCCGTTTCATGGGGTTGGGTACTCCAGGTCTTTCTGAATCAAGTCCCTATTAGTCACTATTTTTTTTTTTGTGCGAAAAGTCAAAATTTAGTCACTTCCGAAAGTGACTTTGCTTTCCGTAAGTCACTATTTGGTCACTATTGTCGAGAAATTGGTCACTAAATTAACTATTTTGACCATCAGGTTTTGCTACCAGCCCTGATTTCCTCAGATCAGGGGTTCCCAAACTTGTGCTGGCAGTGACCCAGTTATAATCATCATCATCATATATATAAAATCCTATAGAGTTGTCTGTCCTTCCGTCACGCTTTGAAATGTTTCGTTGAAATGTTTCACAGAATGAAAGCTTACGCAGAAGTCGGTCCACTCAATAATGAGCAAGATCTACTCAAATTTGTATTCATCCCATGGTACACCAAAAGTGAGCAAGGGGGGCCTTAACTCATTTTTGAGCAAGTGCTTGAGAGCCAAAGCAGCATAAGCAAGCTTCACACATTGAAGCGTTTCGTCATCATTCCGGAAGAATGAGTAATCGTTACACATACACTACCCGTCATAAGTACGGACTCACTTTAAAAAGTATTGCAACACTCAGTTGAATATTGCATCACCCCCGAAAAAGTTTAGCATCACCAGAAAACAGCTAAATTAGTTCTGCTTTATCTCGAAATCCTGATAATATGCAACGGTACAGTCTTCAGCTAAGATGTTCGGAAGGTCGTTGGCATCAACATGGCAAGCAGTTTGATTCGCAATTCTGCTGCTAGGTGACTAGTGAGCATGGAAAATGAGCATTTTCAACTAGCTTTATCACGTGATCCTGATGAGATAGAACGTTAAAGTCTTCGGCAAAGTGTTCGGAAGGTCTTGGATATCATAATGTGAAGCAGCTGGGTTTCCAATTTTGCCGCTAGGCGACGCGAGTGAGAATGGAAAATGAGAATTTTTAACTAGTTCTATCTCGTGATCCTGATGAGATAGAAAGTTCAAGTCTTCAGCAAAGTTGTTCGAAAAGTGAAGGACATCTTAAGGAGAAACTTTAAAGAATACCAATATGGCTGCCGCAATGGCCGACTTGGACCCCTACTCACGTTTTCAAGAGCACAAATCTGACGTTCGATTTGAATAGGTCGAATCTACATAGGAATCACAGCAAACTTAGGACCTATTCAAATCGAACGCCTGAAATCTTAAAAATTCGAGAACAAATGCGCTCGATTTGGAAAAGCTGCTTTTTTTGCAAGTGAGCAAAGCCAGGTTAATCAAATGCGGCTTGGTTCAATGCTTCGTTCGTCAGATTTGTGCCTCTTAAGTTTTTATGCAAAATTGCTTGATGTCTCACCTTAATAAGAAGCAGTTTGGTTCGCAATTCTGCCGCTAGGTGACGTTAGTGAGCATGGAAAAATGAGCATTTTCAACTAGTTCCATCTCGTGATCCTGATGAGATAGAAAGTTCAAGTCTTCGGCAAAGTTGTTCAAGAAGGTAAAGGACATCTTCATGACAAGCAGTTCAGTTCGCAATTCTGCCGCTAGGTGACGCTAGTGTGCATAAAAAAATTAACATTTTTAACTTGTTATATCTCGCGATCCTGATGAGATAGAAAGTTCAAGTCTTCGGCAGTTGTTCGGAAGGTCAAGGACATCTTAATGACAAGCAGTTTGGTTCACAATTTTACCGCTATGTGACGCTAGTGAGCATAAAAAAATGAACATTTGGCAATGACCAGCAGTTTATGAAGTGAATCAGACCTGAATTACTTGAATATTAAATGAATCAGACCTGAATAACTTGAATATGCAGGGAACCAGACGTCAAGACAGAATTGCGAACCAAACTGCTTGTCTTTATGACATCAACGACCTTCTGAATATCCAGGGATTCCTTTGAAAATGTCTCCGAAGATAAATTTATATAAAAGACCCTTTTTCGAATAATTATTGAGTTTTCTATCAAATGGCATCTTTGAGTCGATTGGTTTGGTCAAATAACTAAGTTTTCTAGAGCAAAGTAGCTCAAAATAGTATGTTTCAATTCATCGATCATCTCAGCATACAAAAATTCAGCTCACTACTTTCAATCTAGTACTTCACTGATTGCCTCCTATTATCTAAAATCCAATGAGTTTATGACAAAACATTAGTCAAAAAATCCGTTTACCTTGAAAAATTAATCAAAATGCGTAAAGTGGTCTTGTAATGGGAAAATATTATAAAAATCAGGTGACCTAAAATAAGGTTTTGGGAATCGAAATTACAACTTAGTGGGCATCTATCGATTTTTCTGATATTCCCTAGGCCAATGAAATGTATTTGTAACACTTTTCAACAATTTGTATAATTATTATGCCTCTCAAGACAAATCAGAATATGGCGATTATCTGCCTCTGGCTTCTGATATCAGCGCGACAGTCACTAATCATAACAGCGTCACCAGATTTAAAAGTATATAATTCCACTATATGGGGTTTGACAACAAGAACACTCATTCCACTGAGCTACTCTTGCCGTTCGTCACAAATACATTCAAAAACATCTGTCACTTCGTGAAACCCACGTGCTTTTGGTTTTGGCGGGAACACTTTTTCTTTCGTTTTGCCTTGCGACTGTCATGCGGCGGTATGCCTTGCGAGCGTACGACCGCCGCAGGACTCTAATAAAAGATAAGCGCGACAATATTTTGTTGAAAAAATATGCTTCTAAGAGTTGGTAGTAGGGTGGGGCAAAATGAGCAACTGGTGAAAAAATAATGAAAATGGTAAACATCTTCAACAAACAAATTTTAATTTTGGTTTTCTCTGTTTTGATGCATATAGTAAGATTTTGACTGTAACTTTCAATTTATTAGCTTGAAAATTTCAGTACCTGTATATTATCACCGTTCCAAAAATGTCTCAATAAAAGACTCGTTGAAACCCCACAGTTCCCTAAAAATTAAACCCCGTAATCCCTTCAAATTATCATCGATTGTTGCCAGTATGCTTCATCCTTGACAAGAATAGTCAATTTGCATTTGATTGTGTACAAAACTGGTATTGATCATTCTGCCCCACCCCCATAACGCAGCTCGCGACTTTATACGTTTTTTACAACATTTATAACTTTTTTCGGAATTTCAACGATAAGCTTTTGTCAGTTAAGGTTTAAATGAGGATTGAACGTTAAAATTACACATTGGTTGCACTTAATTAGTAAAATACTGGATTTGGTGGCAAAATGCTTAAGCTGCTCATTATGCCCCACCAATCCTTAATAAATTAAAATTCTGTTTTTGGCAAAATTGTGGCCCCTGTTCCACTCTACAATTCGTTCTCTGACACCAAACTTCTATCTCTTATCGTTTTCTTGCAATTTCTATTTAAATGCGCGGCACAGTGCGCAAAAAAAGTGTTTACCATGACAGTTGCAAATTTATGATCTGAAATGCGATGTTTAAATCGAAATTGCAAGAAAACGATAAGAGATAGAAGTTTGTTGCCAATGAACGAATTGTAGAATGAAACAGGGGTCACCAGTTTGCCGAAGAAAACAATTCAAATTATTGGGCATTTTTCAAAAATAATTTACAAAAACAATTTAAAACACACTACTTTTGAGCTATTTGCTCTAGAAAACTTCGTTATTTGACTAAACCAATCGATTCAAAGATGCCATTTGATAGAAAATTTGATAATCATTCGAATAAGGGTTAAAAAACTGCGATAAGTTTGACCATTTTCAAGTTATAGCCAGTTAAGGCAATAAGAGTCAAAAACATGGGAAGTTCAATAACTACGTAACGGTTGAGATTTGCCCATATGCGTAGAACAACTTTTTCACCATTTATGGTCCTCTGTCACCCTTTAAAAAGTTTGCACTCAAGAACCCAATGCCCTGTAGATAGATGGTAGAGTAAACATAGATACGCGGACCTCGCAGAGAAAAATGTTTTGAGCGTGTAAATAGTATTTTTTGCAATTTCTCATCGTAATAGGCTGTTTTACCTCACGCAAATCTGACAGGAAAAGGCCTACTTTCCCACACTAAATAAGCAGTGCTGTAATGGTTCATTACAGCACTGATTTGCGTTGCGTAATGAACCATTACAGCACTGTTTTCAGTTTTGATCAGCTTCTTGATGCTTTCTGGACGCAGGTTTGAAAAATTGTGACAATTGCACAGTATAACCTGCTATGATCAGACTTTCTTAAACATGGCCATGAACATCAGTGTGCAGTTTGATGTAAAAGTTTTGTTAAAAACTATCCTCTAGTGGTAATTTATGAAATTGCAAAAAACGTTGTACGCATCTCGGTGCAGAACTCGATTTTTACAGCACTCGTCGTACTTATCCAACTCGGCAAGCCTCGTTGGATAAGTGTACAACTCGTGCTGTAAAAATCTTCATTCTGCACCTTGTTGCAAAAACTACTATTTCAAAATGGTGCATAATCAATACAGAATATTATTTTTCACTATCATTTTGCAGATTTCAATACGTGTTATCAATCGTGCTAGTAATTGGAGCAAGCCAAACATAAAATACTATTATCTGCCGGGAAGTAACATTTTAAAATCGTCAATTTGCGATCCCATCGAGAAGAGTTTAGACTTAACCCAGTGTCTGTTGCCCAGTAAGTTATGGACGAGGGCAGCGACCGACCCCCAACGCCCGACCGAGCCGTTGAGGAACCAGCAGAATCTTCAGCGGACGCTGTAGATTCTGGTGGTACCGCAGCCGCACCGCCTACTGAAGAGGAATCGCAGGAGTCCTCCTCCGTAGCCGGTACGGACGAGGTCGAAGGTCAACGGATTGCTGTCACGGCGGAAGAAAAGTCTCATGATGATGGCGGTGGTGCAGAAGTATCCACAGAAGCGATGGACGTTGACGACGACAAGAAGCACGATGACGATGGGAAAGACGACGGAGACAGTTTTGCGCCCACGTTGGAAGCTGTCCAGGAGAAAGGCGAAAGCCAATACGTGGACAGCGAGGAAGCTCCGGCGAAGGAAGGCGATGCCAGTCGACCAGAAAGTGCAGCCGGAGGCGACAAGGTAAACGAAAGTGAACTTCTTGACGATATCGAGATGACCAATGTGGAGGAAAGCCGTCACCGAGAGGGAGAAGAAGAAGGAACGGAACCGATGGACGAAACGGACAAGTCGCACGATCAGTCGACCACACTGGATCCGTTCGATCAGATCAAGCATGCCGAACAGTCGAAGGATGAATCGTCGATTCAGAACGAGAGCAGCGTTGCCGGAGACGAGGTGGATAGCACTGCGGTGACCACAACGGAAGCAGATGAGTCGACCCAAGCGAACGAATCGTCTGCTATGGATGCTACTGGCAACGAGGATGCCGAGCATGCCGATGAAACTGTGGCGGAAGGTAAGTGTTTTGTGGGGTGTGGGTTCCTTTCAAAGTTTTATATCCTTCAAATGAAGTATAACAAAGATGTTAACAAGTCCATGACTTGTGCAGACTCTGTCGTATGGTCCAATAACAAAAAGCTCTACCTTCAATTGCAGAGGGCGTTGACGAACTGTCGGAGGGCGAAGGCGTCGACGAAAACGTATGTCTTCTGCCCGATGACGAACGGGAGCTATCGGAAGCGGATAAGGAACAAGCTCGGGTGGCACGGGAAGCAGCCGAAGAGTCGGAAAAGAGTCAAGATGGTGTGGAGGAGACGACTACGCCAGCAGCAGATAAGGAGGGTGAGAAGGAACCGGCTGCCGGAGAACAGGAACCAGCTGAGAAGGAATCGTCGAAGGACAAGGATCAACCCGACGGAGACGTGCAAGTGGTGGAAACGCCCGCGGATAAGGAACCATCGACGACGGAGGAAGCCGAGGTTCGGTTAGAAGCCGGGGCGGAACACACGGAGGACGTTGAGATTGAACAGGATCATGCGGCTGACGCGCCGCCGCAGGTGAACGAAATTCGAGAAGTTCCGGAACCGATGGAACAGACCTGCTTGAAATGCGACACAAAGAAGGTTTGCGAGTACAGTCTAATCCAGGAGGATGGTGAGGAGGCCAAGTTCATCTGCTCGTTCGATTGTGTGCAGTCGATGCGGACGGAAAAACCGGGCCAATACGTGTTGATTCAGAAGCGGGTGGGCATTGTGCAGATCTTCGATTGCAAGGAGACATGCTCGAAGTGTGAGAAGGAGACTACCTGCAAGTATCGGTATCAGACGGGGAAGACTGGCGGGGACGAGGCACGCTACAAGTACCTTTGCGACATGAAGTGCGTGGAATATCTGACGACCGTTAACGGGGAAAAGTACGTTCTGAAGAGGAAGCGCTACTTGATCGATGAGAAGGCCGAAGCAGAGGAGAAGAAGTGCATCCAGTGTAATGACGTCAAGCAGTGTAAATACTTCTTCCAGCAGGATGACGATGAGCTGTTCGTGTGCCAGGAGGATTGTCTGAATCTGTTGATGACGGAACACCAGGATCTGTTCCGGCTGAAGCGAAGGTCGGTAAGGGTTAGGGATCTGCCCAAAAGGGTTCCTACTGAACCGGAGCAGCCCCAGGAGCCAGCAAAGGCTGTAGCCCGCACCGAAGAGGAAGCCGAACACGCCCGGTTGGATCGCGAGGCCAGTTACATGCGACGATGCGCCCAGTGTTTCCAGCTGATTCAGCTGACAGAGAGGACACTCCAGTGGGAGACGATGGACTTTTGTAACGAAAAATGTCTTGGGGTTTATCAGAACTCGGTGGGTTCCAACTGTGCCATGTGTAGCAATGCCGTTTCGGTGACCAGTCTGGGCAAGTACTGCGTCCGGTTTGGATTCGACATCCGACAGTTTTGTCGGTCGAGTTGTCTGGATCAGTATAAGAAGAATTTGAAGGTCTGTTCCTACTGTCAGCGGGACATAACTGTTGGTGAACTCGGATTCCTGGCACCGGTTGGAGATAAGGGATTATTCAAGGATTTCTGCACTCAGGTTTGCTTAAAGAAATACGAGGAAGTGCTGGATCCGAACAAGCGTCAGGTTCCGCACATCTGCGCCGTCTGCAATCACGAAAAGGTCACCATGATCAACGTAACGCTAGACAACAGGGAGCACTTCTTCTGCAGCACGCCGTGCTTTTCCGCATTCAAATTCGTCAACAACGTCAATCCGGACGAATGTACCATGTGCAAGATGTTTTTCGAGCGGAAGTCGACCGATTCATTCACCATTTTCACATGCGATCGGGGTCCGGAAGGGGCTCCATTCTGTTCTAAAATCTGCATGAATCTCTATATCATCACCAACAGGAAGATCGTGTCGTGCAATTGGTGTAAAGTGAAAAAGTACAACTTTGATATGATCCAGAAGGTGGTCGGAAACATGGCCATGTGTTCGCTGAATTGTCTTACCCTGTGCGAAGTGTCCGTCAACGCTCTATCGATGAAGCAGATCCACTGCGACCACTGCAAGTTGCTAAAAACCCCGCAGTATCACTTGACCATGAGCGACGCCAGTGTCCGGAACTTCTGTACCTACCAGTGCGTAATGTCGTTCCAGAGCCAGTTCAACAAAACTCCGTTGACCATCGATTCCGAGGAAAGCCGTAACAATCCGGTGCCCACAGGGCTGCCGAAACGAGTCAAAAAGACGGCAACTCTGCCGGGGGTGACCCTGTCGGCAACACCAGTTGCACAGTCATCCACCGCTCTTCAACCGGCAAGAAAAGGCGGAAGGCCTGCCCGTACAGCGGCTGCCGTGGCCAATGCCGTTATGTCCACCGTTGATCTGCCGGTAATATCTTCGGTACAGTCACTCGCAGGTCATATGTCTCCCGCTAATCGGTCAACACGATCCAAGGGTGGCCGACCGCCGGGCAATGCGACTCCTACACGGGCAAGCGGTCCTAATCTGCCGGAACTCCGGGTATCCTTGGAACCATTGAGCGTCCAGTTAAATACTGCGCCCAAGAAGCGATATGAACCACCGCCACCACCGCCGCCTCCACCCAAGGTGGAGCTGAAGACGCAGATTGTTACGATTCCTCCGACGCCTGTTCCTGTGGCAAACGCTGGAACCATGTGCAAACCAATGCAGCAATCCAAGGCGGTTAGTTGCAGGCCCGTTCAGTGCAACGTAGAATGTCAAACAGAAGAGTGGTTACAAAGGAAAATCGTCATTCCGATTCCGGTTCCAATCTACGTTCCTTCTCCCATGCATATGTTCTCCTTACCCACGCCAGTCCCAATTCCCTTCCCCCTCCCCATCCCGGTTCCTGTTTTCATTCCAACAACGCGCAACTCCGCCAACGGCATCATGAAGGAAATCAAAAAGATCCAAGACAAGATGCCCACCGATCCTTACGAAGCAGAGCTGCTCATGATGGCCGAAATGGTGGCCGGCGACAAGAAAAAAGACGACGACGATTCCGACTCGGACGATGCGGCAGCCGACGAGCAGTTCAACGCAAACACCGTCAGCCTGGAAACAAACAACACCTCCTTCAACGAGGATCTGGTCCAGATGGCCCTGAAGATGGCATCGAACGACTTCGAAGAACCGGCCGTCGACCTGGAATCGGCCATGCAGGCCAACACCATCGCCCAACAGCAGGCGGCAGCCCAAGCTGCCCACCATGGCTACGGTCACGACGACGGTTCCCAGCAACAACTACACCACCATCAGCTCCTGATGCTCGAACAGCAACGGCAAGCCCCGACCGCTGTGGCCCAACGAGGTGGCCGCAAACGAGCCCCGGCCGCACCCCGAACGAACAACAACAACCGGCAGCAAATTTCCCCGAACAAACGCATCAAACGGGAACAGATCAGCGAACCCTCACCGGAACCACCGCGGGAACCCGTCGAGAAGCCGGACGCCAACATGTGTCTCAAGTACACGTTCGGTGTGAACGCCTGGAAGCAGTGGGTCCTCACGAAGAATGCCGACCTGGAGAAGAGTACCATCCGGCGGAAACCATTCAAGTCGGAAATCCTGCAGCTGACGGCCGACGAACTGAACTACTCGTTGTGCTTGTTCGTGAAGGAAGTCCGGAAGCCGAACGGCACCGAGTATGCTCCCGATACGATCTACTATCTGGTGTTAGGTAAGTTAAGTCTGGGTCTGACATGTAGGTCTAATTAATAAGACCTCCGATGTTCCGTACATATTAATGGCCCAGATTCACCTAATCTGTTTTGCTGGTTTAAAAATGCTAACATTTTCTTCCGCCACAGGTATTCAACAGTATCTATTTGAGAACGGTCGAATAGACAACATCTTCACCGATCCCTATTACGAACGGTTCACCGATTGCTTGGATGAAGTTGCCAAGAAGTTCTCTGTACTGTACAACGATTCTCGTAAGTTTTTCCCTCGACTACTACGATTAGCGTACAAAACTGTAGATTTTCAACCTTTGTCCAACAGAATACATTGTGACCCGAGTGGAAGAGGAGCACCTGTGGGAGTGCAAACAGCTGGGAGCACATTCGCCGCACGTTCTACTCAGTACCCTGATGTTCTTCAACACGAAACACTTCAATTTGACGGTGAGTCAACTTGTGTAAAACTTTCCTCAAATCTTGTGTGAAAAATTGAGTTTTTTTCCTGTTCCCTGTAGACGGTGGAGGAACACATGGAGCTGAGCTTCTCGCACATCATGAAACACTGGAAGCGAAATCCCAACCAAGGTGGTGCCAAAATGCCCGGATCGCGGAACGTGCTGCTCCGATTCTACCCGCCACAGTCGTCACTAGGTAGGATCGATATTTTAGAAGTTGAAAACAACTTAAATGATAACCTTTGCCTTTTATCAATAACATTTCAGCCGCTAATGCGAGGAAAAAGAAGGTCTACGAACAGCAAGAGAATGAGGAGAATCCCCTGCGGTGCCCGGTGAAGCTGTACGAGTTCTATCTCTCGAAATGGTGAGTATTATCTGTTTTGCGTAACTCAGGGCGTCTTCTACCTACTTGTAATTATCATAGAACTAGCAGACCTACCGAGGCTTCTTCTTCTAAACCATAGGGGGATAATCTGCTCAACAGACACCCTAACAGAAGGTTAGGGTAGTGTAGGTCTGACAGGCCGTCTTCTACAACAAAAGTAAAATCCAGGACTACTCTCTCCTCGTACCCACTAAACCATTCCTATGGTCGCCAAACCCTACGTCTCTCCGGAACCACCAAGAAGGTATTGCTTCAGAGAGGGGCTAGTGCACATCGCACCCACAAGGTTAGCTGCGTAGCCTGCAGCAACGAACATCGATGACTCGCTTTGGAGAGTCCATCACGGTAGCATGCTGGCGCTTAGCCAGTTTCCCGAGTGGTCCTCGCCACTCCCTTTGTCCTCGGAAGGCGGGCAGGGTCAACCCCGCCCGCGCCCTACTGCTGAGCGGACATCAAGAACTGATGCCCACGTGCAACCCGATCTGACCTGCCCGCAAAGGAAGGGTATCACTACCCTTCAGGCCCTATCAGATGCACCCGTAGGTTGCAGACAGCAGGATCTCACCTACCCCGACCCTTGCCGGGGACCCCTTTCCAACCGCGGGCTCGGATCCAACCCAGTAGACCGACGCCACGACAGCACCGCTACCGGGACTTCCTCTCCGCGGCCACTTAATCGTTGTAAGGGTCGATTTCGACCGCAGGGCACCGGTATGACCTACGAAGCCGACTCCGAACCCCTGGACCACCTCTTGTACTGCATCTGGACTAGCCATTCTCCGAGTCCACGCGCCACCTCCTCTGTAGCTCCCAGACGATGTGGGTAATAGCCGTTGAAACGGCGTTCCAGCCAAACTCATCCCTACACATCCTCTGGACCAAGTTGTCCGGAGTTGTGTCCTCCCCGCATGTGGCAAGCATGCGGTCACGCATTGTGCGAAAACGCGGGCACACGAACAAAACGTGTTCCGCCGTTTCCTCTAAATCATTGCACACTGGGCATTCGGGAGAATCCGCATGCCCGAAACGGTGTAGATACTGTCGGAAGCAACCATGACCTGTAAGGACCTGTGTCAGGTGGAATGTGACTTCCCCATGGCGCCTATTAATCCAACTATCTACCCTCGGTATCAACCTATAGGTCCACCTTCCTTTGGTGGAACTGTCCCACGCGCGCTGCCATTTGACCATAGAGGCCATCCTGGCAGTCCTGCGTATGCCTCTTGTGCCGCGCATTTCGAAGCACTCCATGTCCTCACTGATAAGAATGCTGATAGGCACCATACCAGTAATGACGCAGAGAGCGTCGTGTGACACGGTACGGTACGCGCTCGCAACCCGCAGGCACATAAGCCTGTAAGTACTTTCCAGCTTCCGTCGGTAGCATTTAGTACTTAGCGCGGTGCCCCACGCCGGGCCGCCATACCTAAGTATGGATGTAGCAACACTAGCCAGAAGCTTGCGCTTACTGGCGTACACCGCAGAGCTATTGGACATCATCCGGGACAGTGCCGCAATAGCTGTGGAGGCTCTTTTACAGGCATAATCTACGTGGCTACCGAAGGTAAGCTTATCGTCGATCATCACGCCCAAGTGTTTGACGGAGCGCTTTGACAGGATAGTACAGTCTCCTACACTGATCTCCGTCTGCTGCTCCGACTTCAGGTTGTTAACAACCGTCACCTCTGTCTTGTGGTGAGCCAGCTCCAGTTTCCTGGACCGCATCCACGCCTCCACAACCTTGATCGAGTGGTTGGTAGTCAACTTTACCTCCTCGATCGTTTCACCGTAGACTTCGAGCGTAATGTCGTCGGCAAATCCGACAATCACCACTCCCACTGGATACTCCAACCTCAACACCTCGTCGTACATGACATTCCATAACACCGGACCCAGGATGGAACCTTGCGGGACTCCTGAGGTTATGTGAAAGCACTTCCGACCCACCTCCGTGTCGTAGACTAGTACACGATTCTGAAAGTAACTTCCGAGAATCTTGTACAGGTACTCCGGTATCCCCAGACGCAAGAGCGCATCGGCAATAGCAGACCAGCTGGCGCTATTAAACGCATTCCTTACATCCAGAGTCACTACCGCGCAAAAGCGAATTCCCCTCCTCTTAGGCTCGAGTGCTTTCTCGGCGGTTTTTGTAACCGACAAGATAGCGTCTACGGTGGACCTCCCCTTCCGGAAGCCGTACTGGTTACTCGAAAGACCATTTTCGCCCTCGGTGAACCGCAACATTCTATTGAGGATGATCTTTTCGAGCACCTTCCCCGCCGTGTCAATCAAGCATATTGGTCTATATGCCGACGGGTCTCCGGGTGGTTTCCCCGCCTTTGGCAATAGTACCAGGCTCTGCCTCTTCCAAGCTTTTGGGAAAACTCCCTCGTCCAGGCATTTCTGCATAGCAGACCTGAACATCTCGGGAGCCTCTGCAATAGCTACTTTTAAGGCCAGGTTCGGAACTCCGTCCGGACCTGGGGCCTTACCTACGCTAAAGGACTTAGCTATCCCCGCAAGTTCCACATCGGTGACCCTCTCCTCATCGCCAGCCCCAGTCCCCGGCTGTCCTACGAAAGGAGGCCAAGGACTAGGATCATGACGCGGAAAAAGTCCTCCAATGATCCCCTCCAACATCTCTGGAGATTGCTCTGTAGGAGCCATCACACCTCTCGTCTTGGCCATAACGATCCTGTAGGCGTCACCCCACGGGTTCGTATTGGCACTCTGACAGAGACCCTCAAAGCAGGCCTTTTTGCTTGCTCTTATCTCGGTCTTAAGCGCGGCTTTTGCAGCGGCGAACACCACCCGCCGTTCGTTTCGCTCTTCCTCTGATCGTGCTCGCTGCATCCGCCGCCTAGCCCGTAGGCAGGCGCGGCGCAGGTCCGCAATCGCGTCAGTCCACCAGTAAGCCGGTGGCCTCCCATTTCTAGGGTGGACTCGCCTAGGCATGGTCGCATCACACGCACGTGAGAGCACCGCTACCAGCTCGTCGCCGTCTAAACCGATTAAGTTTCGCTCACGGCGGAGCGCCTCCCTAAATACCCCTTCGTCGAAGTATGATGTCTTCCACCTGCGAGGGCTTGGCCTTGGCCTAGCCGCCTCTTCTTCTATCCGCTGTCTGCTGTTATTGTAGTCGATACTGTAGCGAACCGCCAGGTGGTCGCTGTGAGTGTAGCCATCATCTACTCTCCAGTTCGAACTACTTGTTAGGCCAGGACTACAAAAGGTCACGTCAATAATTGACTCCGCTCCGTTTCGACTAAAGGTACTCTTGGTACCGACATTAGCCAAGTCGACATCTAAGATGGCCAGTGTTTCTAGCAGGATCTGACCCCGCTGGTTCGTGAAACGGCTTCCCCATTCCACGGCCCAGGCATTAAAGTCGCCCGCTATTACCACCGGCCTTCGCCCTGTTAGCACGGTCGTTAAGCGGTCCAGCATTTGCGTGAACTGCTCGATCGGCCACCGCGGAGGCGCATAACAGCTACAGAAGAAGACCCCGTTTACTTTGGCGACCACGAAGCCCTCATAGGTAGTAGACACCAACTCCTGAACGGGGTATTTACCCGTCGTCCATATCGCCGCCATTTTTCTGGTCCCATCCGCGACCCAGTTGCCGTTGCCGGCGGGTACTCGGTATGGGTCCGATATGATGGCGATATCCGTCTTCCACTCAGAAACCGCCTGACAAAGCAGTTGCTGAGCCGCATCACAGTGGTTCAGGTTCAGCTGCGTTACCTGCACTGTGATTTGTTGTTCACTGCGGCTTTCTTGAAGGCCGGGCACCTTGGACCACCCATCGGATGTCTGTTGTTCGAGGATTTCCCGGTACAGATCATGCAGATGGGCGGACTCGTGCAGCTTTGGGCCTTATGACCTTCAGCGCCGCATCGCCTGCACAGTTTGCGCCTGTCAGGGCCTTTGCAGTCCCACGACTTGTGTCCTGGTTCCAGACACCTGAAGCAAACCTCTGGTGGCTCGTGGAATGTCAGGTGACATACACACCAACCCACCTTTATGCTCCCTACTTTAACGGACTTTTTGACGTCCGCCACAGGTAGCTGAACCAAAGCTATCTGTGTCCCTGCTGGCCCTTTCCGTAGCTTAACGGCTGCGGCGGCCACCTGCACATCGCACTGTTGCCGCAGTGCCGTGACGAGCTCTTCCACTTCGGTGATCTCATCGATGTCCTTGACCTTCAGAGTCGCCTCATGTGTCAGAGCCCTCACCTGCACACCCTCACCAAGGACCTCTTCTGCCAGCCTCTTATAGGCGGCGCCCTTGTGCTCCTTCTGGCGCTTTAGCTCCAGGATCATCTCGCCCGTACGAGTACGTCTAATACTGCGTACGTCGGCTCCAAGACCCTCAAGCTTGGCGTCGCTTCGCATCATCTTCAAGACGTCCGAGTACTTGGACTGTTCCGTCTTGATGACGATAGCGTCGCCTTTCTCGCGCTTGGCACCTGCCCTCCTACGCCTTGGCTTGGCGTCCTGCGCTACTACCTGCGGATTCGCCTTCTTCTTCCTCTTCCGCTCTACCTTCGTCCAAGGGGGGTCCTCCCCTTGGATCGCCCTACTCTGTGGCTGTTGAGGGCCCACTAGCGGTCGCAACCCTTTGTTCCCATCGTTCCGGGACGGGCCAGCCTTTTCAGGCCCACCCTTCCCAGCTTTCCGGGAACCCTGGCTGGGGTCCGACCTTCCGACATTATTACCGACTTTCGGGGTAATGATTCGCCTGGCCTTGCGGGCACCGCCAGACAGCTCCTCGCCTGACGGTTGCCTCGCCCGCTTCTGCGATTGCTTGCCCCGTTTGTCGCGAGCAGTCGCTTCCGCCTTATTCGGACTTCCTGCGAAGGAGAAGGCCTCCGTTTGGGTAAACTTCGGCACTTTCTCATTTGCAGGCTCCGCTGCTGCAGCAGTCAGCAACGCGAGTGCCGCGTGCTCCTGCTTGGCATCGTCGATCGACGCCCTAAGTCGAAGCAAGGCCGTTTTCAGGTCCTTGCTTATGTTCGACTTAGTGGACGCAAAGTCGATGATTTTGCCAAGCTGCTGCTCAGCCACCTCTATTGCGGACCGTCCTTTGGATCCTCGGTTGACGGCCCTCAACAACCACGCTCCGTCCATAACCTCCACCGGCTGGCTTGCCGGGAAGTGGACTGGAGCACCCACGCTTGAGCTGCGTACGCAACTCCCAGCGCCTATCTCCTCACTTCTCCTTGTCGGAGATCTCATCAACCCGCTTCTTGCGAAGGGGTTGATCCCACCACTATTTCCACCTAGATTCTGATTTCTATTTGACTTCATGATTAAATCCCACGAGTAGCACGGGAAAGAATGTCCACCACGCCAGAGCCCTGCATTAACGCGGTAAGGGACAGCTTACTGTGGGGGGTGCCCAGGTACCCCACAGGCTCCGTTAAAGATCGAGCATCTTTTTCACCCCCTCGATCACTCATTCCTCAGCACGGGTCGCTTGACACCTTGAATTCGGGTTAGTAGTCCTATTCTTAGCCGGCGACTACGCGGCTGACTCGCAAGCGGGGGGGTGCGTCAGGCCCCAGGACTTTCGTCCCTGCTGCCCCAACCTACCGAGGCTAACCACGTTCCTTTGTATGGTTTTCGTGAAAATGCGACAAGTTCATTTGCACATTTACTCAAATGGTGCCAAAAACTGAGGTCTAGTATAATACTTTAAAAATGGGCATTTCGACATATAGAGAGAAAACCTAGAACAAAAACGAACGAGATCGCATCGAGATAGGGAGATACCGACAT
The DNA here is from genome assembly GCF_035046485.1 of Aedes albopictus. Classification (NCBI taxonomy): domain Eukaryota; kingdom Metazoa; phylum Arthropoda; class Insecta; order Diptera; family Culicidae; genus Aedes; species Aedes albopictus. The sequence goes on from NC_085138.1 coordinate 45,300,728, forward strand.
TTAGAAAGGAAACATGCATACATATCGAATGGTCTCAGTTGAGAGCCGTTACTCGCAGCATTCGATCGTGCTTTTTCTTCGGTGCTTCGTATCGATCAGAATGAGTGTGGTCCGTAGAAACACTCTGGTGGTAGATTTTAGTGTTCTGTCATCGCGTCCAGAAGTTGGGAAAATCCGCCAGTTCCTGGAACACGAAATCAAGCTGAACCTATCGGATGTCAAGAGTGTACAGTTCCACAACAGTCGAAAATGTGTTTACATCGAAATGGTGGACCGTGATACTGCGCAGCGTTATGTAAACTCACACAAGCGAGTTTTTGCTTGTAAAGGCAAGCTGTTTAAAATTCCAATGTTCATGGACAGTGAGACAGTTAGTGTACGAGTACACGATCTTCCTCCTTCTGTACCACACATCACGGTGGCCGATTTCAAGATGCAGTTCGGATATGTGCTTTCGGTACAAAGCGAACGTTGGAGGTTTTACTTTCCTGGATTGCCGAACGGAGTTCGAGTGCAGCAGATGAGAATAAAGCATCGCATTCCGTCTTTCCTCTCGATCACAAATGAGGTCTGTTTTGTTGAGCACCAGAACCGAGTTCGCACCTACAGGCGGTGCGGCCTATCTGCACACCTAAAGCAGAAATGTGTGCAGATATCCATCCCCGACAAAATCATCACAGCGTCATCCGTAGCAACAATACCGCCAAGCGAGCAAATGTTCAGTGAGGCTAATTTCCCGCCTTCGAATTTCACGGCTCACGTTGTTGTCAGCCGTCAGTAAGGATCCGAGGTAGACGAATTCCTCCATCACCTCGAAAATATCCCCGTCTATCGTAACATTACTACCCAGACGGATCCGGTCGTGTTGCATGTACTTTATTTTTGGAGCATTCACCACCAGTCCGACCTTTGAAGCTGAGTGCCTGTGCACCGGATAGCATCGACAAATACGGGGAGCGCAGTAGGCGTAGCCGCGTGCAGACGTGTTTTGTTTTGCTCGTCGCGTTTCTTTCGCGTTCGCCAATTTTTTTTTTGTGATTCTGCCGACGGTTTGGCAGGTGCTACGCCATCCGGATAGCTTCCGCGTGTGAAAGACTGCTTGTTCTGTGAGAATTTCAATAGTGGATTTATTGATTTCGAAAAGATTCATCATTTCCAAATGACTCGTGCGATAGCGGGGGGTTTCAAAGATGGTGTGTGTTTGAACGCCGCTGCTAAATTAGTTCGGGTTCGGAAACGGTGCTGAAATTCGTTTCTACTCATAGGAATGTGCCGTCTATTTCGCGTTTTCACGTAGAACGGACAATGGCGCTACGCCTTCCAGTAGTTTTTCATTGTAAAGTCCCTATGATTGCAGTTTTGTTCCGTGTTTTTTTACGTATGTGGCTATTAAACTACCACCATGCCATCAGTGGTTCGCGAGGGATTAGAGAATCATCCCGTGTGGCTCAACATTCATAATTTCGTGGGGGCTAAAGTGACGTGTGTTCCAATGATGACTGACTGCAAGCGCAACGGTGGCGAGACGAAGAAGAAGCCTGACTGCACAATAAAGACGTTGCCTTGGTGATGGCAGCGCTACCTTGGATTGGATGGATTCCGGTGAGAATGTTCCGATTACTTTTACTACAACAAAATGAACTAAATACGCGCCAGTTTCAAAGATTCTCTTTGAATCAGGAAGTGTGTTTGCATTATCATTATCCAAATGATAACGGTAATGTACACATGCGGGGCTTATTGTAAGTGAAAGTGACTTCTGAATGGACGTGTCTCTCCAGCCATTCTGAAATGGGTCTCTGAATCTGCAATAGAGCAATCACCTTCTAACTCCCGGACTAAAGCTTTTTGCAAAAGCATCAAAATGATATTGCAGAAAACTTTCTTCCATAATACCACTGCCGGACAGTGGGGGTTAGTTGGATCACACACACACACACATTCACCACCAGTCCGACCTTTGCTGCTTCGCGTTTCAGGCGGGTGTACAGCTCTGCCACCGTTCCAAATGTTCTGGCAATAATGTCCATGTCGTCCGCAAAGCACACACATCGTCCGGTTTTTGTGAAAATCGTTCCCCGGCTGTTGAGCCCGGCTCGTCGCATCACACCTTCCAGAGCGATGTTGAAGAGTAGGCATGGAAGTTAGAGTGGGACACCGAAAGATATTTTACTCCTGTACACTTTTTGAGTTCCTTTTTGGTCCCATATCAACTGTGCAAAATTTCAGCTCGATCGGAGAAACTATATTTTAGCGCCAGCCATTTTAATTTTTCATACGATTTACTATGGGGAAAATCACTTTTTCAAAGAAAAATCGCCACAGGTTGCCCCTTAACCCCTAAAAATAAATCGATGAATGATTTCTGTTGGAAATTTTACGAGGAATAAACTCTCCGAAGACCGCAAAGCGATCTATCGCATGTGGAAAAAGTTATAAACTGAAAACCGAACGGCTTGCCAATGCTCTTTAACATGTAAGGAATAACAATAAATAATAAAATCTCGTCATTTTATCAATCGGGTGAGGCTTAATAACTTTTTCCACAAACGTCGCATCGGTTTGCGGTCTTTGGAGGTCTGATTCCTCGTGAAGTTATCTACAGAAATCATTCATCGACTTATTTTTTGGGATCTAGGGGTGACTCCTAGCGATTTTTCTTTGCAGATGTAAAATTTCCCCATAGTAAATCGTATGAAAAACTAAGAATGGCGGGCGCTAAAATATAGTTTTTCGGATCGATCTGAAATTTTGCACAGTTGATATGGGACCAAAGAGGAACTCAAAAAGTATACAGGAGTTAGAGTTTTTCCATTTTTTGTATTTTCCCATATAAACCGTGTACCAGGCTAATGGAAGTCCATCACCTTGTCGCAGTTCCCGGCGAGATTCGAATAAACTGGATAGTTCACCTGAAACCTTTACGCTGTTTTGCACACCGTCCATCGTTGCTTTAATCAGTCTAGTCAGCTTCCGAGGAAAGCCGTTTTCGTCCATGATTCTCCATAGCTCTGCGCGGTCGATACTGTCGTATGCCGCCTAGAAGTCGATGAACAGGTGATGCGTTGGGACCTGGTATTCACGGCATTTCTGGAGGATTTGCCGTACGGTAAAGATCTGGTCCGTTGACGACCGGCCGTCGATGAAGCCGGCTTGATAACTTCCCACGAACTCGTTTGTTTTAGGTGACAGACGACGGAAGATGATCTGGGATAGCACTTTGTAGGCAGCATTCAAAATAGTGATCGCCCTGAAGTTCTCACATTCCAAAAGGTCGCCTTTCTTGTGAATGGGGCAGATTATCCCTTCCTTCCACTCCTCCGGTAGCTGTTCGGTTTGCCAGATCCTGACTATCAGCCGATGCAGACAGGTGACCAACTTTTCTGGGCCCATCTTGATGAGTTCAGCTGCGATACCATTCTTACCAGCTGCTTTGTTGGTGTTGAGCGGGTGAATGGCATCCTTAACTTCCCTCAGCGTGAGAGTTGTTTCCTTTTACGTCCTCCGCTGTCCTGGCGTCGTCGTTTCCTCCGTTGCCGTGGTCTCCCGTGCCTACGTTCTCCACGCCATTCAGGTGCTGATCGAAGTGCTGCTTCCACCTTTCGTTCACCTCACGTCCGTCCGTCAAGAGGCCTCCTTCTTTATCCCTGCATATTTCGGCTCGCGCCACGAAGCCGTTGCGGGATGCGTTGAGCTTCTGATAGAACTTCTGTGTTTCTTGAGAACAGCACAGCTGTTCCATTTCTTCGCACTCCGCTTCTTCCAGGCGGGGTTTTTCCTCCCGAAAGAGGCGGGTCTGCTGTTTCCGCTTCTGTTTGTAACGTTCCACGTTCTGTCGAGTCCCTTGCTGCAGCATTACCGCCCTCGCTGCGTTCTTCTCCTCCAAAACCGTTCTGCACTCTTCGTCGAACCATTCGTTCCGTCGATTCCGTTCCACGTACCCGATGGTGCTCTCGGCTGCGTCGTTGATGGCTGCTTTCACTGTCTGTACTCCAGCAGTCCTCTAGAGGGGTATCAGGTATCAGGTATCAGTAGGTCGGCTCTAGAGGCACGTTCTCCTCCATTCGGGAAATTTGTGCCATCGCCATGAACACGAGCCTATTCATCATTTACCTGACGGAGAAGGGAAGGAAAAAGGATAGGACATGGGAAAGGACAGGTAAGGGAATAGGATAGTCATACTCGCAAAAGCGTACCACAATGGGTTCACATAGCGTCCTGAAAAGGACACTGTAATAACGCATAAGCGTGCCACAATGGGTTCGAACAGCGCCCTGAAAAGGGCACTGTGATAATGCATAAAGCGTAAAGAGAGCCTATAGCTCTTTACAACAGCGGGTCAAGAACAACAGAACGTCCTGAAGATTCAGGTTTCTGAAGTCAGTTTCACTCAATAAGTGTTTCCCGAGTACTCGGAAACGCAATTGCGCAAAAACTGGACAGTTACATATTAAATGATACGAAGTTCCATAATCGGATTCACAGCTATCACAAGCAAATGAATCAGCTTGCTGAATATTCGCCATGTGAGAACTGAGTCGGCAGTGGCCAGTCAATGCTTTGACCAGCATGCTGCAATTCTGCTTTGACAGATTTGTTAGATACTTTGCCACCCCTAGAGATGGCTCAGTACAATACAATTTTGTTTGACGACATGACTCCAAACTATTCCAGTATTGTTTGTGCTGAGTGGCAGCCCACGTGTCAATCCGAAGCTTCACCCAACACTTGGATACCGGAATAGCTGGCTCAGGGCCAATGAAGTCATGTGATGCTCCAGTGCGAGCTAACTCATCAGCCAATTCATTTCCAGCGATGGAAGAATGGCCAGGTACCCATACAAGGTGAACAGCGTTTGCTGAATTCAGCTCCTCAATTTGAGTTCGACAAGCGATAACTATCTTCGACCTGGAGTTGGCCGAAGCAAGTGCTTTAATAGCAGCCTGGCTATCTGAACAGAAATATATTACTTTGCCCATTACGTGCTGCTGAAGTGCTGATTGCACTCCGCACATAAGAGCAAAGATTTCGGCCTGAAAAACGGTGCAGTGTCTGCCAAGTGAATAAGACTGATACAGCCTTAGCTCACGAGAATAAACACCAGCACCTGCTCGACCTTCGAGAAGGGAGCCATCAGTGTAACATACGATGCCGTCTGAAATACTTCTCTCCAGATAACCAGATGTCCACTCTTCCCGGGAAGGGAATTTCGTGGAAAATGTCCTATATGGAGAATTACAAGCAATTGTAAGATCACTTGGAGCAAGGACAACTTTGTCCCAATTCACCAAAAGTGGAAACAACGAGGTGTGTGTTGAACTGCGGTTCACAGGAGTTTCCTCTAGTAAACCGAGTACCCATAGGCGGTAAGTGCAAGAAAGTGCTTCTTGTTTGAGATGAATGTGTAGTGGGGCAACGTCAAAGAGAACTTCGAGAGCTGCCGTGGGAGTTGAAGAGAACGCTCCAGACATCGCCATTAAGCACATCCTTTGGAGATGGCCTAACTTTGATTGGACCGTTCTCACTTCGCCCTTTTGCCACCACACAAGGCATCCATAGGCCAATATTGGCCGAACAACAGTTGTGTAGATCCATTTGATATACTTGGGTTTTAGACCCCAAGTTGTACCAAAGGTTCGCCGGCATTGCCCGAAGGCCATACAAGCTTTCTTGATTCTGAACTCAACATGAGGTGTCCAGGAAAGCTTGGAATCAAGAATGACTCCAACGTACTTTACCTGTTCAGTCACATTGATTTCAGAATCAAAGAGACGTAAAGTTCGAACACCATTACGGTTTCGCTTTTCCGTGAAAAGAACAATAGATGTTTTACTCGGATTTACCGAAAGGCCATATTGGCGACACCAACCCTCAACTACCTGAAGAGCGTTTTGCATCAGGTCGAAAAGGGTGCTGATGCACATACCGACTAACAATGTTAGGTAGTCGTCGGCAAAACCATAAGTAGGAAAACCGCTATTATTGAGTTGCCTCAATAGCGTATCTGCTACGAGATTCCATAAAAGTGGTGATAAGACTCCCCCTTGGGGGCATCCACAAACACTCAATTTCCTAATCGCCGCTTGACGCAATGTCGAGAAGAGATGTCGGTTTTGGAGCATTTGGTGAATCCAATTGGAAATCATTGGAGATATACCGTGACCCCATGTGGCTTCCAGTATGGCATCGAAAGGCACGTTGTCAAAGGCACCCTCGATATCTGAGAAAACACCCAAGCAGGATTGCTTTTGAGCCATCTCGATATCGTAACGTAACCAACTTTGTGTAAAAGAATCACAGTGGAGTTTCCAGATTGGTAAGCATGTTGGTTCACATGAAGAGGCACATTGGCCAGATGAACATCACGGATGTGATGATCGACTATGCGTTCTAAACATTTCAGAAGAAAAGAGGTCAAACTGATAGGTCTGAAGCTCTTTGCTTCTTCATACGACGCGCGACCCACTTTCGGAATAAACTTCACAGTAATATCCCGCCAGGATTTGGGAATATACCCTGTAGCAAAACTGCAAACAAGTAGTTGTTTCAAAACATGTTTGAAATGATCAAATCCCTTCTGAAGCAAAATAGGATAAATCCCATCTGCCCCAGGAGATTTGAAAGGGGCCTCTAGAGGGGCCTCATCGAGTTCGCCCTCGTCTAGCAACGCGGCCTCGAGATTCTGCGCGTATGCTGATGCGAAATCCGATTGTTTCAGTCGCTCTAGGTTGTACCGTGGCGGTCGCCGGTATCGTACATTGTTGATGACGGAGAGTTTGGGCGCAGTTTGACCATCACCAAATAGTTGTCGGAGTCGATGTTGGCGCCACGATAGGTCCTGACGTCGACAATGTCGGAGAAGTGCCGTCCGTCAATCAGAACGTGGTCGATTTGTGATTCCGTCTGCTGTGGTTAACTCCAGGTGTAACGATAAGGGAGGCTGTGTTGGAAAAAGGTGCTATGTATAACCATATTTTTGGAGGCGGCGAAATCAATGAGTCGTAGGCCGTTTTCGTTCGTCTGCTGGTGGGCGCTGAACTTACCAAACGTCGGTCTGAATTCCTCCTCCTGGCCTACCTGAGCGTTCAAATCTCCTATGATGATCTTGACGTCGTGGCTTGGGCAGCGATCGTACTCGCGTTCGAGCTGCGCGTAAAATGCGTCCTTGTCTTCATCAGTACTTCCGGAGTGTGGGCTGTGCACGTTTATTATGCTGAAGTTGAAGAATCGGCGCTTGATCCTCAACCTGCACATTCTTTCGTCGATCGGCCATCAACCGATCACGCGCCTCTGCATATCACCCATCACGATGAAAGCTGTTTTAGCTCGCGTGTTGCCGCAGCTCTGGTAGATGGTATGATTACCTCTAAACGTTCGCACCATGGATCCTGTCTAACACACCAACTGCAACGCTACGATGCCGAACCCGCGGTCCTTCAGTAGATCGGCGAGTATGCGGGTGCTCCGAATGCAGTTGAGAGATCGGCAGTTCCACGTACCGAGTTTCCAATCGCAAGTCCTTTTTGTTCGCTGGGGTCGTTGCCGTTGGTCTCGGTTCGTATTATTCTGTTGCTGATTTTCCGTTACAATGGTTTTTTACGGCTGGCTCGTAGGGCCTGACACCAACTCTCTACTTTCCGGAGGACCATAGTGCAAAGTCGAGCTTAGGGTCCTTCCCTGGCACTCGGACGTAGATCAGCCACCCCTAACATGGGGATCAGACGCTGTTGCGAGCCGCTCCTCCTGGAGAACAGATGCTCAGGTTTGCAGAAGCAAACCTCCCTTCCCTGTCATCCTACGATCAAATTTCCCACCGGGGTTGGTTACCCGATCTTCCCTAAGGTTACTCAGCTCATAGTTTCCGGCCGGTACCACGAGGAGGTAGGGATAGGAGTTGCTGGGCAGAGGCTAGTGGATCACAATGGGATCTGAATTGCGCAGCATACCCAGCCTTTACCGTGCCTCAAAGAAACATATTTTTTGTATAAAATTAAAGTAGAAATGTTAGGTAGAAGATCCCTGAAAGGATTGTTTCACAAACGGTTGAGAAACTATTAGTTTCCACTTTTTTCCTATCACGGTGTTTTAAGTGTTAACAAGTTTTCATTTGAACCATCCTGATTGGCGTTTTGTGTTTTCGGTTGTTTGTGACTCGGACTTCCGCCATAATCCCGGAGATGTGTCCAATCTGAACTAATTATTACTCTCTTTTTCCCCATTCTTTTTCAGCCCGGAAAGCGTAAAGACCCGCAACGACGTGTTCTACCTGCAGCCGGAACGATCCTGCGTGCCGGACTCCCCCGTCTGGTACTCGACGCAAGCCCTCAGCAGGGACGCCCTCAGTAAAATGTTGCACAGGGTTAAGATGGTGAAGGAAATCAACATCGCCCTGCTCACCAGCTAATGAAACGAGTCCCAAGATGACGAGGACAGTAGTGCTAGCGGCACTACCCACAACCTAATCCCGAACTCAATCAACTCCTCCGCCATTAGCACCGTAGCCAGTCAGGTGGCCAACTTTTGCTCGATGAATCAAGTTGCCAATGCGCTCAGTTCTCTTCCGTTCCGCAGTTTGCAATCTTCGCTGCAGCAGTTGCAGCAGCAACAACAACAACAGCAAGCAAGCAATAATGGTGGTGGGTCGCAAACAACGATGGCCACCACCTCAGCGGCCGCCGGTGGTGGGATGGCCGGATCGGGTCAACAGCAGCCGGCCAGCTTTATGGCCAATAATACGACCCATCCTCCGCCACCGCCGGATTACGACTATTACTACAATGACTACTATCGTCGCTGGAGCGGAATCATGAACTTCCACCGCTAAGTCAAGGGATGGCGATTTGTGTGGATGCTGTCGGGTAAGGCTGGTCAAATCTCGTCTATAATCGCTACCTAATTTGCCCGGAATGGTCACAATCCGATCGTTGTCCTATGGAAAAAGTTCAAAAGTTTTCAGGAATGATCCAAAATATGGTGGTGCAAAGCACCATCCTTCGCCATTCTACTACTAATCTAAGTATGTAGGAGGCAAAACTGCGCAGAAAATGAAGTTTCCTTCGTGAAGAATCCCCCCTTGATGCGACTCATATTATTTGACTATTTTGTTGTTATTCGATTTAGAGCCACACGTTTTATTTACCCGTCAAAACTGCAGCGAGAATTCAGTTTACCCCCTCCCTCACAGCTAATATAAGTGCGATTTTAAGTTTATTTTTAAGCGAGAGGAGCGTCAGTCTTTGTAAATATTAATTTAATCTTGATAGGCAGTCAGTGGTGGTAACAACTGCTGCAACAGCATTCGCTTGAGAAAAACAATCTGGATTTAGGAAGTACATGCACACAAACAGTTTTAGGTCTCAGAAGAACAAGCAAGGATACATTTAAATACACATTCAAAATTAGCCAAGCCATAAGTGTATGCGTCTAATAAATAGGGAAATGACAAAATCAATGAAATATGGCACACATTCTACTATTTAAGGTGATCACCTATTATAGCGGGGAGGTTGTTTCGATTTCCTCCAGAATTGTAACTAACGACACATTTAGACACACTCAGAAGCGATTCAACTTCCTTCCCTAGATTCGTTTTTTCGTCTAATTTTGCTGGCGCGCCAGGTATGCGGTATGGTTGATTCAACGCAGTCAGGGAATGTAATAAATGGATTGATTGCAGTGTGAAATATCAAAATGCTGTAAGCTATTCAGCTTAGTCCAGTGTTGATTGCAGTGTAGGATCACAGAGAATAAAGGAAATCAGAGAGACAAGAATATTTTTTTGATTGTAAAATACTATCGATAAATCGTCACAAATCACACACACACGCATATATAGACAGACATTGGCAAACAATGGTAAGAAGCAAAATATAACTCTATTGGTCAGAAAACAGCAGCATACAGATTAGGAATAAAAAGAACAGGAAGTAATTGAAAGCATTTGTCGGTCGGTTTTTATTGAGTAGTGGTGATCACAACAAACGAACCATATGGAGGCACACTACGGTGGGCTTGCCGTGAAGTAAGTGGCATCTCATTTGGTGTTAAAACTATACTCATGTTGCTGTTTTTAATTTATATCCTCCTCTAACAATAAACGGCAGTATGACAAATAGGATTCTCTCTTTTGAACATGCTTTCCGGCGAAATTGATAACATTGTGCTACGTTATCATTCAACTGGGTACAACTATTCAATGATAACGCCAGCGATGCGTAATCTTTGCAGCCTCCCGCAGCGCGTAGTCCGAAGCACTTTCTTCCCCGCAAGGATATCCATAAAGCCACCTGGAGATCTCCTAACTATCAAACATGAAGCCAAATCGACCACGTTGTAATCGACGGTAAATTCTTCTCGGATATAGCCAATGTTCGCACATACCGTAGTGCGAATTTAGATTCGGATCACTACCGTATGCGTGATAATGTTTGCACCATCGTTAAATGAAATTCCAGTTTTACTTGTGAAGACAATGTATTGGTTTTATTTGCAGGCATTTAAGCTATAACTCATATCATAGTAGGCTGTGAATAAAAAGTCTTGATTTTCTTAGTTTAACACTTGCATAATGATTAAGTGGCAACATAGCTCGTGATTTGTCCACGCGCAAATGTCGAAAAGTGTCTGTGGTAGTGTCAAAGTCAAGATTAACAATTTTTGAATTATTTTTTTTATTTTGACATTGCCTAATGGTGTAGACATTGACACACAAACAAAAGTTATAATAACTATTGATTCTGGAATTTGATACGGATCGGTAGTTTTTCGAAAATCGAAAAAAAACGGAGGTTGCGTTCGGGCAAATTCAAGACTTTCTTATATGGCGCTACTCGTAGCTCCTGGATGCCATTGGTAATAATGTAAGTTTTTTTTCTATGGTCGAAGGATCATAAAGGCCACCGTAATTTTCCTTTTCCATATGCCATGCCGTTAAGTCGCTGATTTCGCGTTTCTTTGCCATTTTTCTCATTGAGCGCATATAATTCACCCAAATCTTATTTTTGGTGGCAGCGATAGCTTTCTTAATCCATGTTAACCTTGGACGACCAGTGGACACCTTCGGGAATAGTTGCCCTTGCTTTTTTTCGGTCTAAGACTGTTTTACGGTTCTCCTGAACATTCCTGAAATGTATTTTTTAACATTTGCGCGTGGACAAGTCCCGACTACCGCTGCTACCCCTTCATGGTGCAAATTTTAAACTTAAGAAATCGGATTTTTTTACCCGCAACCTACTGTGATATGAGTTAGAGCTTACGTGCATGCAATAAAAACCAAGACATTGTGTGTACAGGTGATATGGGTGCCATATTCGTACGATGGTGCAAACATTATCACGCATACGGTACCTATTCGCTGTATGCATGCGCTCAAAACTTTGACCAATCGTCGAAGTCGGAGGCCTTGACTCAACATCGAGCGGCTGCGTAACGTAGACGTGGCTCAAGACTACGCGCAGCAGTTAGCAGTGGCCCTACCAACGGAAGAGCAGCTTGGCGCAGCTACACTTGATGAAGGGATTCGGTTATCCGGAACACGGAAAAGGCACGGGGTACAAACTTACAGAATGGTTTATTTAAAGCGAAAAGTTAAGAGCGACCGTTCGCGTCACGTGGTTGTTACAAACTAATGAAAAAGTCCCACCCGAAGGTGGTGAGACGATCGATTTGAAAAATCGCCGACTACTTCGTTTTCACCCCCTCTCGATCGTCTACTCCTAGCTTCTTCCTCAGGGCTTCGAATTGACTGGCGTCCAGGGCTTTGATGAATACACTACCCGTCATAAGTACGGACTCACAAAAAGTATTGCAACAATATTGCATCACCCTGACTCACATCAATATCTCTAAAACCAGAACACCTACAAAAACGCCGCCTTCAGAAAAGTTGTTGCTTTTGGTCTTCTGAATAACTTTCCTGAAGACAGCATCTTTGTAAGTCCTTAGGTTTTGGAGATATCGAGGTGAGTCAGGGTGATGCAATATTGTTGCAATACTTTTTGTGAGTCCGTACTTATGACGGGTAGTGTATATCCGCCAGCTGCTCCAAAGTCGGAATGGATTTCACAGTGAGGTCTCCAGTAGCAATATGGTCCCGCACAAAGTGGTGTTTGATGCCGATGTGCTTAGCCCGTTTGCTCTCGAGATTCTTCTCCATCCCGATGCATCCTCTGTTGTCCTCGAAGATCGGTACGGGTTTGACGGTCTTCAATCCAAGGTCATCCAGAAGTCCCGACAGCCAAATAGCTTCAGCTGCCGCAGCACTCAATGCTACGTATTCCGCCTCGCTCGACGATGTGGCCACAGTAGTCTGTTTCTTACTGGACCACGAAACGGTGTTGCCGAACACCTGGAATAAATAGCCGCTGACTGACTTCCGATCGGTAGTATCGGAGGCCCAATCTGCATCCGCAAATCCAACTAGTGGCTGGGCGTTTGCGCTCCTCTTCAATGTCAGCACCAAGTTCTTTGAACCTTGCAGGTACCGAACAACACGTTTCAATGAGACCCAATGCTGTTGGCCGGGCTGTTGTTGAAACCGACCCAAATAGCCGACCGGGTAGCAGATGTCCGGACGGGTGGACATCATGACATTAAGCTTCCCAAAAGCTCACGGTAAGGCTCTGCGATAATAGTTTCTCGGTTTGCTTCAAGCTTCAATCCTTTCTCCATAGGTGTCCTGGACGAGTTGCAATCGACCATGCCGAACTTTTCCAGGATCCGGTCGATGTTGGCCACCTGCGACAGCTGCATGGAACCAGCCTTCTGGTCGTAATCGATTTTGATTCCAAGAAAGTGCTTCAGCGAGCCACAATCTGTCATCTCGAAAACTTGGGAAAGCCTTCTCTTCAATGCCTCGATTCTGTCCGGATTGGTGCCTACTATTAACAAGTCGTCGACATACAGCACCAGAAATATCGCATCGTTGCCGTCCTCGCTGAACCAGGTGTACAGGCAGTAATCGTGCTTCGAGCGCACGAAACCAAGTTTCAACAGCACGTCGTTGAACTTATCGTTCCAGCAGCGGGGCGACTGCTTTAACCCATACAATGACTTCTGCAGCCTGCACACCATTCCAGAGGGAGCTTGAACACCATCGGGAACCTGCATATAAATTTCCTCACGCAAGTCGCCATGAAGAAATGCCGTTTTGACATCCATCTGGTGGAAGAAACAGCGCCGCTGTACGCCGACAGCAAGTACCGTACGAATGGTGGTCAGCTTCGCCACAGGGGCGTACGTCTCCTGATAGTCCATGCCGGGTTTTTGGAGATACCCCTTGACGACCAGTCGAGCCTTGGTCTTGATCGCGTTCCCATGTTCGTCCTCCTTCAAACGGAAAACCCACTTGGACCTCAGGGGTTTGATTGAAGCCGGTCGCTTCACCAGCTTCCACACCTCGTTGGATTCCAAGGACGCCCATTCGTCCTCGACCGCATCCATCCAGGTCCTACGATCGTCACGGCCAGCAATCTCGCCGTACGTCGATGGTGGTTCTGGGAAAGGGGAAATTTTACCAGCAGATGTTGCTCTAAATCCAGTAAAGAAATCCAGGAACTTACCTGGAAGCTTGCGCTCCCGTTCGCTGTGCCTCGTGGTTGACCCCTCACGGTCTCCACTTCTATGATGCGAAGGGAGCGCGCCAGGATTTTGCACACCGGATGGTGCATCTTCAAACTCGGCATCGCTTCCTTCGTCGAAGCCATAGCATTCTTCCTCGCTAGAATCGGATTCCAGCACGTGCACAGCAGCATCATCCTCGTGTTCCCCCTCTTGCTGGTAACGCAGGGGAATGACCAGTGGAACATTCTTCTCGGCGCCATCCTGGTCACGAAACGGCAAACATTGTTCGTTGAACTTCACGTCTCGTGCAATGAACACCTTCTTGGCTGTACGATCCCAGAGACGATATCCATTCGGGGCGTACCCGATCATCACTCCTTCGCGGCTTTTGCGGTCCAATTTCTTTCGTTTCTGGTCTGGCACCCATGCAAACGCTTTACAACCGAAGATTCGCAGCTTTCCAAAGTCGGGCTTCACTTTCATCCAGCTTTCAGCGGGGGTCACGTGCCCGTCCAATGCGCTAGTTGGACTGCGATTCAGCAGGTACGTACCCATCAACGCTGCCTCCGACCACAATCGCGTCGGCGCATTAGAATCGATGAGCATCGTCCTCACCTTTTCGACCAACGTTCTGTTGAAGCGTTCCGCAACGCCGTTCTGCTGCGGGGAATATGCAACGGTCGGCTGCAGCTGGATCCCTTTGCGCTTGTAATACTTACACTGCTCGTTCGAACAGTACTCCCGGCCTTGATCCACTGTAAGCTTGCTGATCTTCTTCTCGAAATGGTTCGTTGCCATCGCTTCGTACTCCTTGAAGCTCTCGAATACCTCCGACTTCCTCTTGATCGGATGGATTACGGCGAAGTGCGTAAAATCGTCGATGAACGACACGAAGTACCTGGAACCGTCCCATGCTGGGGGATCAATCGGGCCGCAGACGTCAGAGTGGACCCTTTCCAAGGGCCGTGTTGCTCGCTCCCGATTACCATCGAATGGTTCTCTGCACTGTTTCCCAAGAACGCAAGTGTTGCAGAAACCAACACGCTTCGGCTTCGGCTCCAGACCCGTCACCATGTCATGTCGCACCAGTGTATCCATAGCTTGTTGGCTGGCATGCCCGAGACGACGGTGCCACAGCGAACTTACCTCTGCCGCGCACATATTCGCAGACTTGTCCACCGTTTCCAACTCCAGTTCAAGCTCGTAGAGATTTCGCCGTAACTGGGCGACAGCGATCACATCACCATCGTGCTTCATCACTGCTTTCTCGGTACCATTTTGTCTAGTAAAGAGCACATCGATGCCAGCTTTCGAAAGCTTTTTCACCGACAGCAGATTGCTCCTCAGCTCGGGCAAGCATACCACGTGTTGCATTTCAAACCTCACACCTTGCTCAGTGATGCCCCTCACGACGCCTTCGTACTCACCGATCAGTGTCACGCCATCCTTGGCAACGTCGACGACAAACGGCTCCTTAAGCTTGCGCACCTCTTGCAGGTAGCTTCTGTCGTTCACCAGGTGGTCGCTGCACCCAGAATCGACGATGAAAACAGCACGCTCCTCGTGCACTGGCTCGGTGTGGTTCACCATGAAGGTAACGGACTTACCTCCCACAACAGCATTCGCATTGCTGTCCGACTTTTTGACACGGCAATCTCGCTGCATGTGGCCAGTTTTTCCACAACGATGGCATTTTCCGTTGAATTTCTTCTGCTTCTTGCCACCGCCGCCGCCGCCAACGAATGCGGCAGACTTTTCTTCAATCGAGTATTGTCCGCTCGATCGGCGCGCTTCGACTCCTCTCCTAGCAACCGTTGTTTGACGGTTTCCATGGTGAGCTCGTTTTCGTCGATATTTTCCAGAGCAGTCACAAGTGGGTCGTAACTGTCTGGAAGCGTCAGGAACAGCTGGGAAACCAGGTCGTTTTCTTCCAGCTTCGCTCCGGCGGATTTCAGCTGGCGGACCAGCTCGTCAAACGCTGCAAAATGGCTTCTCATCGGCGCTCCTTCCTTCATGCGTAACCTGGCCAGCTGTTTGCGCAAGAGAGTCTGGCTCGCCACCGACTTCTTTGCAAACGTGTCTTCCAGCGCTTTCCACATGGCCTTTGCGGTCGTCTTGTCCCGCACGATTCCCAGGCACTCGTCGCCGACAAATCCAACCAGCAAGGATTTCGCTTTTCGGTCCGTCTTCAAAAACTTGTTCTTCGGCTCACCTTCTGCTTCAGGCACGTCCTCCGTAAGCGTCTCGGCAACTTCCGCGGCTTCCAAAAACAGCTGCACCCGGAACCGCCAGTTCTCGTAGTTGGTTCCGTTCAGCTGGGGGATACCAGCACCTTCCTTCACTGAAGAGCCCATAACCTGAAGGGATTCGGTTATCCGGAACACGGAAAAGGCACGGGGTACAAACTTACAGAATGGTTTATTTAAAGCGAAAAGTTAAGAGCGACCGTTCGCGTCACGTGGTTGTTACAAACTAATGAAAAAGTCCCACCCGAAGGTGGTGAGACGATAGATTTGAAAAATCGCCGACTACTTCGTTTTCACTTGAAGATGGCTGGAGGGACATCCGATCCGCCATAGGTAGCACCTCGCCTGCAGCACTAGGCTTCGCGACTCCGAATCACAGAAACGACTGGTACGACGGCGAATGTGAACAGTTGAAAAACGAGAAGAATGCAGCATGGGCGAGAATGCTGCAACACCGTACGAGAGCGAATGAGGCACGTTACAAACAGGCGCGGAACAGGCAGAACTCAGTTTTCCGGATGAAGAAGCGCCAGCCGGAAGAACGAGATCGCGAGGCGATGGAAGAGCTGTACCGCGCTAAGGACACACGAAAGTTCTACGAGAAGCTGAACCGCTCGCGCAGAGGCTTTGTGCCACAAGCCGACATGTGCCGAGATAATCACGGGAATATTCTCACGAGCGAGCGTGAGGTGGTCGAGAGGTGGCGGCAGCATTATAGGATGAACACCTCAATGGTGACGTTGCAAGCAGCATCGAAGGTGGCGTGGTAACAGATCTAGGAGTACGTGCGCAGGATGACAGACTTCCGGCCCCTAACCCCCAAGAGATTGAGGAGGCAGTTAGCCGATAGAAAAAAAAAACAAAGCCGCTGAAGCAGATCAACTACCAAGCGAGCTTCTAAAATACGGTTGAGAAGCACTGGTGAAAGCACTATACTAGGTCATTACCAAGACTTGGTAGAAGGAAGTATTACCGAAGGAATGAATAGAAGGTATTGAAGGTATTGGTCTGCCCCCACTCGCAAAACAGTCCTATATGAATAGGAAACCCAGCAAAGGTAGGACTGTTATGCGAGTGGCGGCAGTGTAGGTCCCATCTACAAAAAGAGCCACAAGTTGGATTACGGGAACTATCACGCGATCACAGCGCTGCTTACAAAATACTCTCTCAAATTCTATGCCGCCGTCTATCACCGATTGCAAGAGAGTTCGTGGGGCAATATCAGGCTGGATTTATGGATGAACGCGCTGCAACGGACTAGATGTTTGCCAACCGCCAGGTGTTGCAGAAATGCCGCGAATACAACGTGCCCACACATCACTTGTTCATCGACCTAAAATCGGCGTATGATACAATCGATCGAGATCAGCTATGACAGATTATGCACAAATACGGATTCCCGGATAAACTGATACGATTGATCAAGGCGACGATGGATCGAGTGATGTGCGTAGTTCGAGTATCAGGGACACTCTCGAGTCCCTTCGAATCTCGCCGAGGATTACGACAAGGCGATGGTCTTTCGTGCTTGTTGTTCAACATTGCGTTAGAGGGTGTAGTAAGGAGAGCGGGGATTAACACGAGTGGTACGATTTTCACGAAGTCCGTTCAGCTGCTTGGTTTCGCCGATGATATTGATATTATTGCTCGTAAATTTGAGACGATGGCGGAAACGTACATCCGACTAAAGAGTGAAGCCAGGCGAATCGGATTAGTCATTAATGTGTCGAAGACAAAGTACATGATGGCGAAGGGCTCCAGAGAGGAATCACCGCGCCCGCCACCCCGAATTCATATCGACGGTGATGAAATCGAGGCGGTTGAAGAATTCGTGTACTTGGGCTCACTGGTGACCGACGACAACGACACCAGCAGAGAAATTCAGAGGCGCATTGTGGCAGGAAATCGTGCCTACTTTGGACTCCGCAGAACTCTACGATCGAATAAAGTTCGCCGTAACACGAAGTTAACTATCTACAAAACGCTGATTAGACCGGTCGTTCTCTATGGGCACGAAACATGGACCCTACGTGCAGAGGACCAACGCGCCCTTGGAGTTTTCGAACGGAAGGTGTTGCGTACCATCTACGGCGGAGTGCATATGGAAGACGGGACTTGGAGAAGGCGAATGAACCACGAGCTGCATCAGCTGCTGAGAGAACCAACCATCGTCCATACCGCGAAAATCGGGAGGCTACGGTGGGCGGGTCACGTCATCAGGATGTCGGATAGCAACCCGACTAAAATGGTTCTCGAGAGTCATCCGTCCGGTACAAGAAGACGTGGAGCGTAGCGAGCTAGGTGGGTCGACCAAGTGGAGGACGATCTGCGGACCCTACGCAGAGTGCGGAACTGGAGACAAACAGCCATGGACCGAGTGGAATGAAGACGGCTGTACAGCAGAGGCCACCCGGCCTTAGCCTGATCGATTGATTGATTGAAGTTGCCGATAACATTTTCTAGTTTTCGAGATTAATCAAAGATGGAATTCATTCTATAAACATTACAACGTGTCACGTATCATTCACATATATTTTCGCTATAACTACACAAAAACTCGAATCAACCTTCCCCCTATAGGACCGGCCATTCTAAGCCAACTTGGTAGGTTTGACAAACGTGCGCTTCCTTTTCATCTTCTTCCTGGTCATCTCCAGCTGATGCAGCTGCGAGTGCACCTCTGCAAAGATTTCCTTCTGCTCTTCCTCCGGAATTGTTTTCCGGTATTCCTTCATCAAATCGTACCGTTCCCACGGAGTGGCCACCCGTTTCGCCTTGCGCTGTTTCTTCTCGTTGGTGTGCTCGTCAATATTGGCCACCCCTTGCAACTCGTGCCGTTCCCAGCGGGCATACCAAGGTCGCGGTTTCAGCGTCACTTTGACGTCATTTACCGGAACTGGTGCACCCTCCGGCAGTATCTCCGGCTCCATGTTCAAATCGAACGTGCTGTACTCGTCCAGTGCATCCCGCAGATAGATCAGATGGTCATCCAGGCGTTTCTCCAACCGCAGCACCTCGACTTTTAACAGCGTCGGATCGTACATGTCGTAGGACACTTCCATTCCCTGGTTGTCTACCACGTTCCGCAGGATGAATCTCGCCCGCAGTCCACACTTCTCCTTGACAATGCAAATGCCAACAAATCGAGATGTCTTACCAACGGCGTGCACATCCGAGCTGGTAACCGCTAGCACCGAACCCACATAGAACTCCGGAATGTCAATGTTTGACCGGCGGTCTAACATGTCCAACCGTTCCAGCTTCTCCCGGATCGGGTTGCGCCATTCCAGCTTAGGATCCGGCAAAAATTCCCGATACACAAACCGGTAATCCGGAGGGACGATGCTCTTTCGTTCCGTTCCGCTACTGCTGCCGGGTGTAGGATTTGTCGTGCGTGAAGCTTGTTGAGATGTTCCTGCTCCGGTACCGGAAGATGGAAGAGGCTCAGCTTTGGTGGACAACGCAACTGAGGCGGAAGGAAGGAGTTCTAAAAAAATTTATCATTAACTACTGAACTCAAGAAGCACTCCGATAGGAAATTACACTCTTACCTAATCGCCGAACGATGTTGAGGAGCGGAAAACTTCCGGAAAAAAGCTTCCTCTGAATGATGCTCATTGTGAATGGCTGGGCACTGGTTTCAGTCAACTAACAAGCAGTTAAATACCAGGAAAAAAATGGAAAATCTGAGAGACTTTACTTGGATTTTACGTGAAATTGACGAAACAGATGAAACACATTAGTCCTGTTCAACGACGTAGGTTGAATTTGCTCGAACTTGCTCGAAGTTGCTGCATCCTACTCATACCCATTTGTCAACAAATGAGAAAGAGCGGGATGGAGCAAGTGCG